>NW_026878426.1:0-236712 GCF_032173495.1 Musca vetustissima | reverse complement strand
TTCCAGACCTTAGATGAACTGATAAGCCTAACCGACGACTTCGAGCTGATAAAACGGGACGAGGCCCGAATGGAAAAATTTCATACGTCGCACATGCTCCATGCAGCAGATGCCCCCTACTCTCGGAGTACGCACGGTTGGCGCTGCAAACGCCCTGGTCATACGCGGTGGCGGTGTCGACAAATTCCGATTCGTTTTTGTTCTCATTGTGGTAGAGATGACGTCCTTTCACGAGGCTGCGACTGCATAGATTCCGATCGTAGGAGTTCGGGATCCCCAATACCTCGACCGGTTAGTCGGTACTATATTCCCGTGTGTGTTGAGGGGATCAACGTAAATGCCCTAATTGATACCGGAGCATCGCTTAGCTACATTGATGAGACTATGCGACGGAAGTTACATTCAAAAGGAGTATCTCCCGGCACGACGAAAAGAATAATCCAAATGGCCGACCAGAAGGTAACGAGTTGCGAATCGGATCTTCGGTTAAATGTCGAGTATAGAGGAAAGATTACTAACCTTTGCGTCACCGTGCTTCCAACTCTCGCCGAACCGCTGATATTAGGTATGGACTTCCTCGCGAAGCGTAGTTGCAGGTAGACTCTAGATGGAGAAATGGTAGTGCGAACTAGAGATGAACCGACCATCGATTATGCTCATACGATAACATCTCGGGATTTTCTTACCGCCGAACAGGAAGCCGAGTTGAGCTCTATGCTCCTACGCCACACAGAAAAGTTCTCGCAGTCCAAGGGTCTATGTACGATAGCCAAACATACAATAAAATCGAAACATCATGAACCAATAAAACAGCGGTACATACCCCGCAATCCAGCCATGATGGAAATAATAAATGCCGATAATCTCCTGTCACAAGATAAGATTGAACCTTCTTGTAGTCCATACAGTTCCCCGGTTGTATTGGCTCGAAAGAAACAAGGAGGTTGGCGAATGTGTATAGACTACAGGCAACTACACGAAGCCAGTGAACCTGATGCCTACCCAATACCAAACTTCGCAAAAGTTGTAAGCCCACTAAATTTGCTTCAGAAGAAATCGGCACAATGGAAATGGGGACCACTACAAGCGGAAGCATTCGAAAACCTGAAACTAAACCTGACCGAAGCACCCGTACTAGCATTCCCCGACTTCACACGACAATTCTTCCATCAAACCGACGCCAGCCTTGAGGGTTTGGGCGTTGTTTTGTTCCAACGACCAGCAGAACACGAATCAGTAATATCATACGCTAGTCGTTCGCTCTCCGATCTGGAAAAGAAATATGCGACGACCGAACAAGGGTGCCTGGCCATCCTCTCGGGCATTAGGAAAATGCGACCATATCTCGAAGGGTACCGACTCAACGTAATAACGGATCACCATTCCATGAAATGGCTGCACTCGTCACAGAATCCCTCCGGTCGCTTCACAAGATGGGCACTGGAGCTCCAACAATACGACTTCAAGATAAAATATCTAAAGGAGAGTGAATGGCCAAGATCTCAAACCTTACCACAATAAAATCAACACTGTACATTTTATTCCTCGAAGTGAGGGGGAGATGTATCGTGACCGTTTACATACATTATGCACGACCCCAGTTAATGTCAACCCACCTCAATAATTAGTAGTAAATAACGTCTCACCCTAAACCTAAGCCAGTATCATTACCTGCGTACTTCAACTTCATTGCATTAAACAACAGACAATTTCCTTGAAGTACACAATAATTATCATTCACTTCATAGTACCATACGGATATATGCTCCACTTTGCCATGCCGAAGGGGTCGACCTCGGACGTTAACGAACTACGAGTGACGAAGATGTGTGGCTTGTCCGCAGTCTCGTATACTGGTGAATGTTAACGACGGTTCGGCCTCGCTCATAGCCAGCTCCCCGCTCTTTGCCAGCTCCTCGCTCATAGCCAGCTCCTCGCTCATAGCCAGCTTCTCGCTCTTTGCCAGCTCCTCGCTCTTTGCAAGCTCCCCGCTCTTTGCCAGCTCCTCGCTCTTTGCAAGCTCCTCGCTCATAGCCAGCTCCTCGCTCTTTGCAAGCTCCTCGCTCATAGCCAGCTCCTCGCTCTTTGCAAGCTCCCGCTCTTTGCCAGCTCCTCGCTCTTTGCAAGCTCCTCGCTCATAGCCAGCTCCCCGCTCATAGCAAGCTCCCTGCTCATAGCTAGCTCCCCGCTCATAGCTAGCTCCCCCGCTCATAGCTAGCTCCGTACTAATAACTACTAACCGAACCCTGACAAACCCGAACCCTGAAAACCCCGAACCTGCCGACCAACAACGAGTCGACTGTATCCTGTCCTGATCCCCGACGAGCCGACTGTAGCAAGCCGAGATCCGATTACATCCAACCGATCTTCAACGAGCCGACTGTAGCAAGCCGAGTACCTACGAGCCGATTGCATCCAACCGAACACCAACGAGCCGACTGTAGCAAGCCGAGTACCTACGAGCCGATTGCATCCAACCGAACACCAACGAGCCGACATCAGCTAGCCGAGTATCTTCGAGCCGACTGTAGCCAGCCGATCTCCAACGTACCGACAGCAGCTAGCCGATCCTCAACGAGCCGAGTGTAGCCAGCCAATCTTCAACGAGCCGACATCAGCTAGCCGAGTATCTTCGAGCCGACTGTAGCCAGTCGATCTCCAACGTACCGACAGCAGCTAGCCGATACTCAACGAGCCGACTGTAGCCAGCCGATCTTCAACGAGCCGATATCAGCTAGCCGAGTATCTTCGAACTGACTGTAACCAGCTGATCCCCAACGAGCCGACTGTAGCCAGCCGATCTTCAACGAGCCGACATCAGCTAGCCGAGTATCTTCGAGCCGACTGTAGCCAGCCGATCTCCAACGTACCGACATCAGCTAGCCGAGTGTCTTCAAGCCGACTGTAACCAGCCGTACAACCCGAATACCAACCAGCCAATTAGTTGCGAGTCGACTTAACCACACCCGAGCCGACTGTAACCAGCCGACTATTAACGATCCGACGTCCACACCCAGCTACCATTACCGATTAGAAGATTCCAACATAAAAGCTTATCTCACCTCCAGACTATTATTCATATTGTAAACACCAGAGTATTATAATAAAGATTGAAATTGTAATCACTCGTGTTTTTACTTAAGGTTTGTGGGTCCTTAGGTTGACCCTGGCAGCGACTGAGCTTACTTCAGCCTTAGATAAAACCACTCGTTATAAACTACAGAACCCATAACAGAAGAGCTGCAAAAATTAGTTCAAATAAAAAGTGAAAATATTGCATACAAAGTTGGCTATAAACCTAGTGAGCGAGTAAAATCAAACAGAGGCTACATATATAAGAATATAAGAGGCTACAAATATAACAAATATAAGAATACATTCCCCACTAATAAATATTTGTTTTTTATAAAAGCAACAAACTGGGACTCGGCCTGACTATTACAACAATTTTGGGTGAAAGTACACATCACAAAATTATAACACGACTATCAGAATGTTACATTATATATATTATAAACTAGCATATACCCGCTACTTCGTTAGCGAATGTGGGATGTATTTAAAACCCTATATCGACCCTTATTAAAATTTTAGAACCATTTAGAACGTATGTTCTGCCATAGTATGTTCTCAAATTTACCTATATATCTCAACCCTACACACCCATTCCGACCACAACAGAAATCTACCTCTATTCTAAATTTGATGTAATTTTTTTACCATTTGTACTCTTGTAATACTTATTAAAAAATAATAATATAGCTTCACCAAATCCAAATTGAGTATCAGTTAGTGCACATTAATATAAATTTCCATAACTACCTACGTTAACAATCATAAGTACGAATTTCCAACACTTCACCAATCTTACCCCAACATACCCCAATCTTAATTCCAAATTTCAGGATTCTATCGGTTCACCTAAATCCAATTTGTAGCACATTTAGTACCACTTAGAACACATAAGTAAAAATTTCCATTACTACCTACATCATGCAATCCAATTGAAATCATGAATTAGATAAAATCTTAATTATAATCCAAATAGTATCAATTTTAGTACACAGTAGCACGAATTTCCAAAACTTTCTACTTAACCCAAACATACACTTCCACGGTGATCCTTAATCCAAGTTCCAGGATTCCAACTCCATTGTTTCCTTCTTAGTTCAAACCAACAACCCCACAGTGTTCCTAAATCCAAGTTTCAGGATTCCAACTTTATCGGTTGACCCACAATTCAAATTTAGTACACAGTAGTACGAATTTCCAAAACTTCCTACGTAACCCAAACCCTCACCCCCAGAGTGATACTAAATCCAAGTTTCAGGATTCCAACTCTATCGGTTCACCCACAATTCAAATTGTACTAAATTTAGTACATAGTTGTACCAATTTCCAAAATTTTCTACATACCCTAATTCTACACCTCCACAGTGATACTAAATCAAAATTTCAGTATTCCAACTCTATCGGTTTACCAACAATTCAAATTGTACCAAATTTAGTACACAGTAGTACCAATTTCCAAAACATCCTTCATACCCCAATCCTACACCTCCACAGTGTTCCTAAATCAAAATTTCAGGATTCCAACTCTATCAGTTCACCCACAATTCAAATTGTACCAAATTTAGTACCATTTAGTACGAATTTCAAAAACAAATCTCTATATCTTCCTACATTTCTCAATCTTACACCTTAACAATGATCCTGACTCCAAATTGCATGATTCTACCTCTATTGGTTCACCTAAAATTCAAATTGTACTATATTTAGTACCATTTAGTACGAATTTCAAAAACTTCCAACTTAACCCAAACCAAAATCTAAATTTCAGGATTCCAACTCTATCTGTTCACCCACAATTCAAATTGTACCAAATGTAGTACACAGTAGTACCAATTTCCAAAACTTCATAAATACCCAATCCTACACCGCCACAGTGATCGTAAATCTAAATTTCTGGATTCCAACTCTACGTCTTCAGCCACAACATAAATTGTACAAAATTTAGTACACATTAGCACAAATTTCTGCATATCTCAATCTTACACCTCAACAATGATCCTGACTCCAAATTTCTGATTCTAGCTCCATTGGTCCGCCTAAAATTCAAATTGTACAAAATGTAGTACCATTTAGTACGAATTTCAAAAACTTCCAACTTAACCCAAGCAACACCCCCACAGTGCTCCAAAATCTAAATTTCAGGATTCGAACTCTATCGGTTCACCCATAATTCAAATTGTACCAAATTTAGTACACAGTTGTACGAATTTCCAAAACTTCGTACTTAACTCAAACCAAAACCCCCACAGTGATCCTACATCCAAGTTTGAGGATTCCAATTCCATTGGTTTACCCACAATCTAAATTGTACCAAATTTAGTACACATTAGTACAAAATTTTAAAACTTCCTACATTTCTCAATCTTACACCCCCACAGTGATCCTAAATCTAAGTTTCAGGATTCCAATTCCATCGGTTCACCCACAATTTAAATTGTACCAAATTTAGTACACATTAGTACAAGTTTTTAAAACTTCCTACATATCTCAATCTTACACCTCAACAATGATCCTGACTCCAAATTTTATGATTCTAGCTCTATTGGTTGACCCAAAATTCAAATTGTACCAAATTTAGTACCATTTAGTACGGATTTAAAAAACTTCCAACTGAACCCAAACCAACACCCCCACAGTGCTCCAAAATCTAAATTTCAGGATTCCAACTGTATCGGTTCAACCACAATTCAAATTGTACCAAATTTAGTACACCTAAGTACAAAATTTTAAAACTTCCTGCATATCTCAATCTTACACCTCGACAGTGATCCTGACTCCAAATTTTATGATTCTAGCTCAATTGGTTCACCTAAAATTAAAATTGCACCAAATTTAGTACCATTTAGTACCCATAAGTAATAATGTCTTAAACTGATTCCTGACCCCAATCCTACACCCCTAAAATGATCCTAACTCCAAATTTCATTGTTTCAGCTCTACCGGTTCACCCAAATCCAAATTGTACCAATTATAGTACGATTTAGTACTTTTCGTACACATAAGTAACAAATTTCCAAAACTACGTACATATCACAATCCTATACTCCGACGGTAATGTTACTTTCAATTTTCAGGATTCTAGCTCCATTTGTACCTCCAAATCAAATTTGTACCAAATATAGTACCATATAGTACTTTTCGTACACATGAGTACACGGTTTCAAAACCATCTCCTTATATCGACCCTACTTCCCAACCCTAATTCGCATTCCAAATTTCAAGTTTTTAGTTCTATCCATTCTCATGCTACAGAATTGTACCAAATTTAGTACATTTTCGTACATTTCGGATAGTTGTAGTTCGAATTTCCAAAAACCCTTTGGTACATCTATCCTACACTCCATCAGTGACCCTCAATCCAAATTTCAGAGTTCTAGCTCTACTGGTTCGCCAAATACAAATGATATCATATTTAGTACTTTTCGTACCCTTCTAGTACGAATTTCCAAAAACCCAGCCTTATCTGTCACATTTGGGCCAAGAGTGACCCTCACCCAAAATTTCAAGATTCTAGCTTCAGCCGTTTCGTCTGGGCGTTGATGAATCGTTAAATCAGTCAGTCAATCACTTTACTCTTTTATTAGTATAGATAATATTAATAAAATACGAGTATGTTCACAAAATAAAAATAACATGATAATTGTTCATTCATATAAGACAAATTGTAAACGAGTAACTTATTAAATAACCAAAGGAACCTATGGCAAACATGTACCCGATGTACCATAAATCAACATAACGCACCTAAACGAAACGCACACCAAACCAAATGAACCCAATTTCACGTTATAACGACCAACCAAAACCCAAACTACACCAACAGGTTTTGACATTTTTATGTTCATAATATTAATTATGAACGTGGAAAGGGTTTTTATATAATAATTATATAAACGCAAGTTTAAACTAAAGGTTTTATTGTACAAAATACGTTATAATTCAAAATAGTTGCCTGCCAAAAATATGACACCTGATGATTTTTTTATACCCTCCACCATAGTATAGAGGGTATATTAATTTTGTCATTCCGTTTGTAACTCATCGAAATATTAATTTCCGACCCTATAAAGTATATATATTCTTGATCAGGGTAAAATTCTAGGACGATTTAGCCATGTCCGTCCGTCTGTTGTAATCACGCCATCTTCTGAAGGAATTGAGATAGGGTGCTGAAATTTGCCATAGGGTTGTCTTGTGTCTGCAGGCAGGTCAAGTTCGAAGGTGGGATATATCGGTCCACGTTTAGGCATAGCTCACATATAAGGGTACCCCCAATTTTCGGTATTTTGGGGTTCTTGACCGTGTTTTTCAACCGAATTTGCTGAAATTTGGTACGTTGGGTTCTGGGTATGTCTCCGAGAAAAATTATGAGTATAGGTTCACTTTTTCTGGTAGCCCCCATATAACTGCACCTTCTAACTTTCCGTATTTTGGGGGTTTTGATCGTATTTTTACATCGAATTGGCTGTAATTTAGTATTTTGAGTTCTTAATAGGTACCAAATTTCTCCACAAAAAAGTATGAATATAGGTAAATTTTTTCGGGTAGCCCCCATATAAGGGCACCCTCAATATGCGGTATTTTGGGATTCTTGAGTGCGTTTTTCAACCGAATTCGCTGCAATTTGGTATTTTGTAGTCGTATATGGTAACAAATCTCCCTACCAAAAATTATTTATATTCGCCCCCTTTTTGGGGTAGTCCCCATATAGCCCCCTTTTTATACCCTCCACCATAGTATGGAGGGTATATTAATTTTGTCATTCCGTTTGTAACTCACCGAAATATTCATTTCCGACCCTATAAGGTATATATATTCTTGATCAGGGTAAAATTCTAAGAAGATCTAGCCATGTCGGTCCCTCTGTCCCTCCGTCCGTCTGTTGCATTCACGCTATTTTCCAAAGGAATTGAGATAGGGTGCTGAAATTTTGCGTATGGTTGTTTGTCTGGAGGCAGGTCAAGTTCGAAGATGTGATATATCGGTCCACGTTTAAGCATAGCTCCCATATAAGGGTACCCTCCAATTTTCGGTATTTTGGGGTTCTTGATCGCGTTTTTCAACCGAATTCGCTGAAATTTGGTACATTGTGTTCTTAATGGGTGCTAAATGTCTCCACGAAAAATTATAAATATAGGTCCACTTTTTCTGGTAGCCTTCATATAACGGTACCTCCTAATTTTAAGTATTTTTGGTGGTTTTGGTCGCATTTTTCCACCGAATTGGCTGTAATTTAGTACTTTGAGTTCTTAATAGATTTCAAATCACTCCACAAAAAATTATGAATATAGGTCCATTTTTTCTGGTAGACCCCCATTTAAGGGTACCCCATATTTTCGGTATTTTGGGGTTCTTGAGCGCTTTTTTCAACCGAATTCGCTGAAATTTGGTACATTGGGTTCTTATTGGGTACCAAATATTTTTACTAAAACTTATAAATATAAGTCCATTTTTTCTGTTAGCCCCTATATAAAGGTACCCCAAAATTTCGGCATTTTGAGGTTCTTGAGCGCGTTTTACAACCGAAATCCCTGAAATTTTGTATTTTGTAGCCGTATATGGAAACACATCTCCCTACCAAAAATTATTAATAGTCAAACCCTTTTAGGCGTAGTCCCCATATAACCCCATTATTTATATTAATATAATTATCTGATTTTTCCGCGTTTTGGGTTTGGTTCTAACACTCTGTTGTAATCATTTCACCTGTGAAAGATATCGAGATAAAAAATTAGATCGTACGGTTCGATAATGAACTATATGTGAACTATAGCCCGCATTTAGGCTTCGCCGTAGCTGCCCCACAGGTGCCAGAAGGCATGGACCGATATTCCCCAAATTCGGACTTGAACTAAGTTTGGAAGACATAATAAGATGGGATAAAATCAAATTTTTCTGAAATGAATTTGGTCCAAAGAAACATGGGGTCCAGGACCAATATTTCGATGAGGCACATTTTCACCGTGTGATAGTGTATATACACTAATTAGCCATAAGGCTGAGGGTATAATTTTCTTTTAAAAATTATTATTTACATAATCGGTTTGTAGATATGTCGGTATAGGTCCATTTTTTTGTATGTTCCCTATATTTTCATTTCAAGTACCTGCCAGTATATCTATGGTGGAGGGTATCCAAAGTTCGGCCCGGCCGAACTTAACGCTTTTTCACTTGTTTTTTTTTAATTTATAATGAATAAAATTACTAATAATTTGTTGGCTTATTAGGAGCAGTTCCTATGAAAACATTGAAATTTCTACAGAAATTCTGAACCTGTGAAATGTGTAAGTATACGTAAACAAATAACAGCTAACCAAAGGAACCTATGGCAACCATGTACCCGATGTACCATATATCAACATAACGCACCTAAACGAAAACCCATACCAAACCCAAATGAACCCAATTTCATTTATTTTATTTATTTATTCAATTCAATATCAATACAAAGAAAGCTTTCTAAGCCTATTATACATGTATTGTAAGATAATATCTATGCAAATTAGTATACTTCAATAAAATAAAAAATTTATATAAAAATCGAAATATGAATGTGAATGGCCCCCAGCCATATGAATAGTGCAAGAATTAGTAAAGAACTACCCAAATCAGTCCGCAACAATATTTATGATTCGATTAAACCAATCTTTAAGTTTCTGCTTAAATGAGGCATAAGCATATGCGAAAAGTTGTAAATGATTACGAAGATAGTTCCAAATGCGATGAACACGAACTATATAAGAGTGTTCATATATAGAGGAAGTATAAGTGGAATATCAATTTGAAAATTTCTCGTAGAATGAATAAAACAGAAATTATCCACTAACAACTTAGGTTGCTGCAACTTCATGATTTTGTAAAAATACAATATAACTCGTTGCTTAATATAATCCCTGAAATTACAGCCTAAAAACTCATGTGTAAATTCCAGAGCTCCTACATGATCATTTATTTTTAAAGAATATACATATCGGATAATTTTACGAAAAATTCTTTCCAATTTATCAATATTATAACACCAAGTACCTGTGTAAACCTCAATACCATAATTAATCAGACTCATGAGTAATGAATATACCATACGCTTTCTAACTATTCTAGGAGTATATGACTTTAGGCAATATAGTCTTCTTAAAGTAAGACAAGTCCTGTTAGAAAGAGTAGTTATATGCTTGTCAAAGTTCAAATTATGGTCGAGTACAATACCAAGACACTTGATGGAATCAACAAATACCACTTTTACACGATTAAGAAAATATTTGGATAGGAAAGGTCACAACTTCTATTATTAAAACTTATCGCCTTAGTTTTTGCAGGATTGGCTTTAAGTTTATTATCCTCTGTTATTTTAAAAATATTATAAAGGTGGGAATTTATAGAGGTTTCTGAAGTGTCAGAATTGAATAATAAAAAAATATCATCAGCATAAACAAAAGGTTGACAAATTTGATTCTTCATGGCAGTTATAAGATCATTAGTATAAATAATAAAAAGAATTGGGCCCAGTACCGATCCTTGAGGTACACCAGATGTGACCAATCCAAAAGTAGAGCAAACTCCATTCACTGTGACATATTGGCTACGGTCTGACAAATAAGAGAAAATAAGCTTACTAGCAGTTTTAGAAAAATTGAAGTTATCGTGAAGCTTTCGAATTAAAATATGATGGTTTATACAGTCAAAGGCTTTAGTCAGATCAAGTGAAACCATAGTGCAATGTACATGGTCATTTAACTGTTTCCTAACTGAGTCTGTTATAGCTAATAGTGCAGACGTTGTGTTATGATTGTAACGAAACGCAAACTGATAGGGACGGAGAAGAGAATATTTTTGAATATGTTCAAATATTTGTTTTTTCATTATATTTTCAAGGATTTTAGACATAGCCGGCAGTATAGTTATAGGTCTAATATTGTTGAAGTCATGGTTGCCATCTTTTGGTATTGGAACAACACGTCCTAGTTTCCAGGCTAAAGGATATTTGGATGTAGTGAGTATTGAGTTTATCAAGTGTAATAGATAAGGGGAAATGATAGGATAAATGATTTTTATAAACTTAATTGGGATAGCATCATAACCTACGGAATCGGATTTAATAGAACTAATAGTGAACTAGTGAACCCTATGTCTGAGTAGACGTGTTTTTTTATCGCAGCTGATCGTTTTGTTTATACTGCCGTTTACGTTTGTTTAATTACAAAGATCTCTGGTGACTGATTTGATTTTAATAAAATTCATTTGAATTGTATGAAGTTTTGCCTGGATAGCAATTTTTGTAAATAATTGAGCTGTGGAAAATTGCGTAAATCATCCTGTATTGCTGTTGTTGGATTGTTGCTGTTAACTCTGTTGCAAATCTCCATCTTTACTTGCTTTTGTTGCTGTCTTCTAAACGCTTTAAAATGCCTGCTGCTAAAATTATTTAATGTAACATTTGCAAAGAGTCTGTTACCAAAACTCAAGGCAGTGTTAAGTGTTAAGTTTGCAGTTCTTGGATCCATGCCTCCTGTGCCGGTATTGATGACAAACAACTGGGAGTTTTAAAGACTGTGAAATCCTTTGCGTACATATGTGCTGCTTGTGAACCAAGAATTAATGAGGGTGCCTGTAATGCTGATAGCATTAATAGTTTAAATGAAAAACTTGACAGCTTCGTCAATGACATCAAGAATGAAGTGAGCTCTTGTATGGCAGATATGAGATCCGAGGTTAAGGAGTGCAATGATAATGTCCGGCGCATGGAAGTGTCAAATTCGACCTAATTCGCTAATTTGCAGAGTGAGGTAGGAGACTGAATCGCTCAGATATTCTGATTGGTGGTTTGCCTGTTGGTTTGGATGATTTAGAGGCGCCTGTTATTGCGTTGGGTTCTATTTATAATATACCCACCACAAGTATTGATATAAACCAAGTATGTTATATCAATCACAGAGGGCAAATCTTGGTCAAATTTAATAAGGTGTCTAAACCTGATAGCTTGATGAAGGAATACTTCAAAACCCGCAACCTTCGTGTGTGTGATGTTTTGGGTAGTGAAGCTGAAGGATTAAATAGTCGTGTCTATCTAAATGACCATTATTCTCCTGCTGCGACTCATCTCAACTTTATTTGCAAGAAACTCCGTAACTTGAATGTGGTGACGAAGTTGAAGATATTGAATTCTGACTATCTTAAGGCTTGGTTGGTGTTATCGGATGGAAGAAATGAAACTTTTGATACTGCCCAGTGTGAAGCGCTTCTTCGAGATGCAGAGACGGGGAGTAATTAGCTTTTCATGGAATGTATGGCATAATAATTTCACCAGAGATTATTATTTTAGGTAGTCTGTTTTCTTATTAAATTGATCTCATTGATTTGTTTTTTTTTTGATCAGCTGTTATATAGTTGATATTTTATAATATGATTAAAAATTTTATACAATTAGGTGTTAAGATTTCAATGTTTTACTATATTTGGTTCCCCCCCGTAACTATCTGTTTTACTTTTGATGTATTCTGATGCAAATATTGGGCCAGTTATTAGCAACAATGTATACATTAACTCTGTTCTTACTTCGTGTGACGGTAAATTTAATATCGGTCATTTAAATTGTCGTAGCATCAGGCCATCAAATAACTCTACTAAGTTTGCCGAAGTTAAATCCATTTTATCTGGTTCAGCTTTAAGTGTTTTAGCACTTTCTGAAACGTGGCTTAAATCTAAGGTTTCAAATCGTGCTATTGATATACCTGGGTATACGTTTGTTAGGAACGATTTTGGGAAAATGTGAGTCACTTTTTGTTGAATACTTGTCTGGTGATGCTAGGTTTCTTTTTGGTGTCGTATATTTGCTTCCTCCTGGAGATTGTCTTGTGTTTGAAGATCTTCACACCGATCTGTTTATGAGATATTCGAACATAACTATCATGGGAGATTTGATGTTCAAAAGTCATTAGTTGTTCGTTCTGCATGTTTTCGTTTGAATCTGTGTGTTTTGCACAACTCCAAAACAACTCACTTTGATGTGTCAAGGAATTCGACTTCTTTAATTGACTTCACATTACTTAGTGATCTGTCTATGGTTCGTCTTTCTGACCAGGTGATAATTCCTTCGATATCTGACCACTCTCTCATTTTTGTGTCACTTGACATTAAGGCTAATACGGTACTTGAGTTTGTTGAATATCGTGATTATAAGAATATTAATTGGGATCAAATTTATTATTGCTTGTCAACTTTTGATTTTAACTGCATGCATGTTGTTGATGTGGATGCGAAATGTTCCATTTTATTTTCTCTGTAGTGCGTAGAAGGATTCATGCTGATGATGATTGGTTTCGAGTGAATTCTATTGCCTTTGCTTGTTCTTTACGTGACATTGCATTTAGGTATTATCAGCGTAATAAGAGTTGTCAGAGTTGGAACGTATATTGTAGATACCGTAACAACGCGAAATCTGTGATCCGCCGTGAGCGTAGGAGATATTATAGCAGTAAGTTTAATGCTATGGGATCGACTGCTTTATGGCGTTTTCTAAGAGGTTCAGGATTTGTGGGTGTTAATGATGTTGGTAGTGACTTTGATGTTGATATTCTTAATGCTTCCTTTGTTAATAATGACTCACGTGCAAACTATATAGATTCAATTTGATTCACTGAACATGTGTAAATGTTGAGGATGTTGCTTTGGCGTTGAGTAAAATTAAATCCAAGTCAGTTGGTGTTGATGGTATACCTTTGGACTTGTTGAATATAATTTTTCCATTCATTTCTGATTGTGTTTTGGATTTAGTTAACTCTGTTCTTACGTCTTCAGTGTTTCCGTTGTTATGGAAAAAAGCTCGCGTTGTACCAATACCTAATGTTAATGTCGTTCATTGTGTTGATGATCTTAGGCCTATTTCTATACTTCCTGTATTGTCTAAAGTGTGTGAGCACATTATGAAAGACCAGATGCTGTCGTATGTAAACAGGAGTATATATACAGCTCAATTTGCTTTTCGCAAGAGACACAGTACTACTGGGTTGTTACTTTACTTGACGGATACTGTTAGAAAGAATTCGAACTCTAATATTGATACTGTTGTTGTGGCTTTAGACCTGACCAAAGCGTTCAATTCGATTTCATATGCTATTTTAATTAGTAAACTCAGAGATTAATTTGACTTCTCTGTATCGGCTTGCAATCTTATCCTTTCTTACTTGTGCAATAGATCACAATTCGTCTCCTACAATGGTGAGCATTCTGGTTCATTATTTCTTTCGAGTGGTGGTCCGCAAGGTTCTGTGTTGGGTCCCTTGCTTTTTGTACTCTACGTAAATAATCTTGCTGAATGTTGTGGCGATTCGAATTGCATACTTCAAGAATCAAATGTCTCCAGCAATTTTTGAAAGTGAAATTAATAGTATTCTTGCTCGTATAAGGTTTAGGTCTTTGGAAAATTTGTTGACTATAAACCCTTTTAAGACTCAAGCCATAAGATTTGGATGTCAAACATATGACCTAAATATTTTTTTGGACCACACTCAGATCTCGTTTGCTTGTTGCCTCAAAATATTAGGTATCTTCATTGATGAAAAGCTTTCATTCGAACCTCATATTGATTTTGTTCAGAGGAAAGTTGTAGGTGTTATTCGTAGGTTTTATTCCACAAACATATATCTTCCACCGTGGGTTAAAAAGAGATTGGCTTATGCTATGTTGATGCCAAATATTAACTACGGTCTTGAAGTGTTTTCTGGTACTATTGAACGAGTGTTTGTAAGATTAAAGCGCGTTGTTAACAGTATTGTACGCTTTGTGTTTTGCTTGAGGAGATGCGAACACGTGTCGAGCTATGTTTTGAGCTTCCTGGGGATGGATTTTGAAAGATTCGTCTCCACCAAAGTATTATGTACTTTTTTATAAAACAATTAGAAATGGTGTACGAATTTCATTGAATAACATGTTCTGTTTTAATATGTCGTCGAGAAGTACGCAAATTTTCATACCCAGGATATACAACTCCACATTTGAAAAATCCTTTTTAATACGTGTAGCTAGATTGTGGAATTTCTTACCGGTAGAACTTAGAATTTTCTCGCACTCGAATAATGCTTTTCGTTTAAAGATGTTGAGCTATTATGAACTTGAGCATTAGTGGAAGTTGTAGAATTTTTTGCACATGAAATATTTTTTGTTTGGATGGCTTGTTTGCTACATATTTCATTTGCGTGTAATGGAATTTATTACCTTTCTTTTGTATACATTGTATGCTCTTCTGGTCAATCTTTGCAAATTTTTCATTTGTGTGATAGTTAAGGCTGGGGAGCCAATTATATAAGTAAGCATTTTTTTGATATTTATGTATTATTACTAGTTATTATGACATTATGTCATTGTTAATAATATTTTTGGCCTTGGAGGCTTATGTATTATTGAATGGAATAAATAAATAATAAATAATAAGAATAGCCAGTATTAGATCAGTAATGCTTATATTTTTAAAAGAGAAGGAATTTTCATTATCAGAAAAGGTATCAATATTGAAATCGTAATCATCTCTAGGATTCACGTTACTTAAAAATGTATTAGCAATCTGCTCAACATCACATTCACAAAGATCATTATTATCTCGTTCAATACATCCAAATGAACGATTTTTTTTCCAAAATTGAGCATTGCTAAGGTTTGAAAACTGTTTGCGACCAAATTCAGCGCGAACTTTTCTGATAATAGCTTTAGCTCTGTTTCTCAAGCGACAATATTTTTTCCAATTATCATTGGTACAAAAACTTAGGTATTGACTATATGCTGCATTTCATCTTTTCTAGCTTGACGTATCTTGGAAGAATTCTTGATGGAGGATTCTTGATGTTGGAACAAAATTATGAGCAACATTTACGACGTTAGTTAATTGCGACAATTGTAAATCAATATCTTCGGAAAAAAAAAGATCGAACGAACTTCATTATAATTAATATGAGTCTCAATATCTTCAAGTCTAATACTATTGTAATTTTTAACATCAATCCAATCATTGCGAAGAATATGTAGAAAAACAACAGAGATAAGAATAAAGCTGTGATGAGGGGAGAAAAAAGGAAATTGAACTTGAGCTTTATAAGCAACGCATTGCGGTTTACTAACCAAAAAGTGGTCTATTAATGATGTGCTATTATTTTGCAAATGGACATGTGTAGGCAAACTGTTATGGATAGGATAAAGACCACATCTAGAAGTAATAGCTCTAAAATTTTGTGATTTTAAAGGATTGAATAGATTGTAATTAAAATCACCCATTATAATTATATTGGTAAATCTATCAAAGATGTCGGAATGGTGATTTTCAAAAATATCCACAGAACCATTTGGCAAATATACTACCCCTACAATCACAGACGATTGCTTGCCAAAAACTTCTATGAAAAGAGATTCACAGATACCATACTGCAAACTGCGGAATATAACTCTGAATCGTAAATTTGCAGAGACATATAAACTAACACCACCACCACGATGGGAATGCCTATCAGTGCAGATTCGATCACTTCTAATTAATTTGTAATTAGGAACTATTAAAGAGCTTGAATATATATGTGGCTTTAACCAAGTTTCCGAAACACCTACACTATTCAGACCAGAATCATAAATCGTGTTTTTAAACTCCTCAAGTTGAATACCTCAATTTGATGGACATATGCTCTGAGCATTTATGTGTCCAACATTCAAATTATTTATAAAAGTTATAAAATTTGATGACATATTTTTTAAAAATATATTGTCGCTGACTATAGGCCAAGATTCAAATTATGGGTCATTATAGTTATTACTATATTCATACTTGTAGCGGAGCCAAAAATTAATAACAATTTTAATATAATATATAAAATAAATTTTCATTTTCAATGCAAATTAACTACATAATTCTACCACCTGATAAAATAAGGTGTAAATATCATAAAATGTATAAAGTAAAAAATGAATATTTTAAATTATGAATTCTGAATTAATTTTGAAAACATTTGTAAATTCTTTAAAATTCTATACTTCCTGTATTGTCTAAAGTGTGTGAGCACATTATGAAAGACCAGATGCTGTCGTATGTAAACAGGAGTATATATACAGGTCAATTTGCTTTTCGCAAGAGACACAGTACTACTGGGTTGTTACTTTACTTGACGGATACTGTTAGAAAGAATTCGAACTCTAATATTGATACTGTTGTTGTGGCTTTAGACCTGACCAAAGCGTTCAATTCGATTTCATATGCTATTTTAATTAGTAAACTCAGAGATTAATTTGACTTCTCTGTATCGGCTTGCAATCTTATCCTTTCTTACGTGCAATAGATCACAATTCGTCTCCTACAATGGTGAGCATTCTGGTTCATTATTTCTTTCGAGTGGTGGTCCGCAAGGTTCTGTGTTGGGTCTCTTGCTTTTTGTACTCTACGTAAATAATCTTGCTGAATGTTGTGGTGATTCGAATTGCATACTTCAAGAATCAAATGTCTCCATCAATTTTTGAAAGTGAATGGTGGTTTATACAGTCAAAGGCTTTAGTCAGATCAAGTGAAACCATAGTGCAATGTACATGGTCATTTAACTGTTTCCTAACTGAGTCTGTTATAGCTAATAGTGCAGACGTTGTGTTATGATTGTAACGAAACGCAAACTGATAGGGACGGAGAAGAGAATATTTTTGAATATGTTCAAATATTTGTTTTTTCATTATATTTTCAAGGATTTTAGACATAGCCGGCAGTATAGTTATAGGTCTAATATTGTTGAAGTCATGGTTGCCATCTTTTGGTATTGGAACAACACGTCCTAGTTTCCAGGCTAAAGGATATTTGGATGTAGTGAGTATTGAGTTTATCAAGTGTAATAGATAAGGGGAAATGATAGGATAAATGATTTTTATAAACTTAATTGGGATAGCATCATAACCTACGGAATCGGATTTAATAGAACTAATAGTGAACTAGTGAACCCTATGTCTGAGTAGACGTGTTTTTTTATCGCAGCTGATCGTTTTGTTTATACTGCCGTTTACGTTTGTTTAATTACAAAGATCTCTGGTGACTGATTTGATTTTAATAAAATTCATTTGAATTGTATGAAGTTTTGCCTGGATAGCAATTTTTGTAAATAATTGAGCTGTGGAAAATTGCGTAAATCATCCTGTATTGCTGTTGTTGGATTGTTGCTGTTAACTCTGTTGCAAATCTCCATCTTTACTTGCTTTTGTTGCTGTCTTCTAAACGCTTTAAAATGCCTGCTGCTAAAATTATTTAATGTAACATTTGCAAAGAGTCTGTTACCAAAACTCAAGGCAGTGTTAAGTGTTAAGTTTGCAGTTCTTGGATCCATGCCTCCTGTGCCGGTATTGATGACAAACAACTGGGAGTTTTAAAGACTGTGAAATCCTTTGCGTACATATGTGCTGCTTGTGAACCAAGAATTAATGAGGGTGCCTGTAATGCTGATAGCATTAATAGTTTAAATGAAAAACTTGACAGCTTCGTCAATAATTACCAGACATCAATGAATGAATGTGAGCTCTTGTATGGCAGATATGAGATCCGAGGTTAAGGAGTGCAATGATAATGTCCGGCGCATGGAAGTGTCAAATTCACCTAATTTGCAATTTGCAGAGTGAGGTAGGAGACTGAATCGCTCAGATATTCTGATTGGGGGTATGCCTGTTGGTTTAGATGATTTAGAGGCGCCTGTTATTGCGTTGGGTTCTATTTATAATATACCCATCACAAGTATTAACATAATCCATATATGTTATATCAATCGCAGAAGACAAATCTTGGTCAAATTTAATAAGGTGTCTAAACGTGATAGCTTGATGAAGGAATACTTCAAAACCCGCAACCTTCGTGTGTGTGATGTTTTGGGTAGTGGAGCTGAAGGATTAAATGGTCGTGTCTATCTAAATGACGTTTTCTAAGAGGTTCAGGATTTGTGGGTGATAATGATGTTGGTAGTGACTTTGATGTTGATCTTCTTAATGCTTCCTTTGTTAATAATGACTCACGTGCAAACTATATAGATTCAATGTGGATTCACTGTTGATGATCTTATGGCTTATTTCTACATAAATTCCTGTATTGTCTAAAGTGTGTGAGCACATACAAACTATGAAAGACCAGATGTTGTCGTTGCCAAAGAAAATGTCTTCTCCAACCTCCTCTAAGAAGTTGTTACGTATGTAATAAATTGTTGTCGGTAATATATATGTTACCCCACCTCGAGCTATAAATTCACCGTCCACAACTTCTTGCACCATTTGCCCTTTTCTTCGAAGAGTTTCTAAAACTTTCGTTTGAGGACAAATTCTCGATTATTAAGAAAAATAAATGTTGTGTAAATTGTTTGTCTCGTGAACATGTAGTCAAAACGTGCAATAGTAAACATAGTTGCACTATATGCAAGGAAAGGCACCACAGCCTTCTTCACCGGTCACCAATCAATAAAGTTGTTGCTCCCTCCAATTCACCTCCGGCATTTACAAAGGTCAAAAGTAGAGGAAAGACCTTGTTATCCCGTTCTTCGAACAAGCCACCGACTTTTACAAATGTTAATAGTCGAGTATCTAATTGTACTTTGTCGCACCCTTCTTCGAATACAAACGAAGTTAATCCACCGATACCTCACCCCTCCCAATATAAACTCTTAGGAACAGCAGTAGATGAATTTGACTTTTCTGTATCGGCTTGTTGTAAGCAAAAAACTTAAAAATGCATTGGCATTTCTGGTAATTGAAAGAGTACAGCCCTGCTACACCAAAGAGAAATGTGTTCTCTTAATTGTCGTCCCTACAATGGTTGACGCAAAGGCATTTGTACGGCCTAATGTTAAGGGGAAATTGTTTGCTTATCCACCTATTGCAACTTTGAAATCTACCAAAATTAGTTTTAAATTCGTTGTTGGCCCAAAAGTCTATATTCGGGTATATACTGACCGGTTCAGTGCCTGCCACCTAATCTCCCATCCATAATAGATCACCTTAGTAAATTAAAATATCGTTTGAATACCCAAATCACCCGTTTACAAAACTCGTGTCGTTTATTAAATTTGTAACATGAAGCTCACTTGAAATCTGACGTTTTTTTTACGTTCATATATGGATTTTGCTAACCCATATTCCAATTAAATTGTTAATTGCTACTCTGTCGGTTGTAGCAAGGGGACCGGAATGTATAAGTTTGATACGTTCTGACTCAACTTCCCGAGCTCAGTCAATCACGTCTGCTGATTGACACCACGGGCATCTCCTCTGCAAGTTCCCTCAGCGGAGACCGTAGAGTGCAGATGCCACCTAGCGGTGGTTGTTGCTGTTTTGCTCTCCTTGCTCGACACGTTTTCCCATTGGAATATGTAAATGTAGTAGTAAACGACAACGGATCCTCAGCGATCACCGCAATCCTCTGTGATTGCATGAGCCACAGCGTTCACTTGTCGTTTAACCTCCTTAGAGTTAACTTGTCGACCAACCACCTTAGAGTTATCTAGTCGAATAACCTCTACGCGTTATTAACAGGTCTCAGCGCCGCCACCATAAATTACAAGAGGTAATTTATTTGTTGTATTACGAAAAGAAAGAACCACCAATAAACCCAAATACATAGAATATTATATTAATAACTCTTGTGTTTTATTTTCTTTGCATTTCTTTCTTTACCATACACCATTGACTGCTTGGGAGTTCTCTTGTTGTCGCCTGCACCCCGCTCCCTTGAGTTAATCATTGATCACCCCCAACCACACTCAAACACCACCACGGCGAGGAGTAGACCAAACGCCTCGCTTCAACATTTGTGGTCCTTCGAGCCGGATAAAAACTTGAGTAATTGTTGTTGGTCTCCCTATACTCAACTCTCGCGCTCCTAAATAATAACTTTAGAGTATTTAAATTTGATGGCAGGGGTATTTGGCCGATTTTTTACTAAGATTTTTCTTATCTACTAGGGTTGCTTCAAATATGTGGAAATATCACAATATTATCCCAAATTAAGTTTTTTTAGATAGAATGGTGTCCCTTTATCGATTTTAGCATATCAGAAAGAAAAACTTTACATTCGGTTAATATTTTAAGAATTTGAGTCGATCAGCAAAATTTTATTTATGTGATATAGACTTATACTCGTCAACATATCTCTTGACCTCATGTTCTTTTTGTTTCGAATTATATTTTTTTCGGTAAAATCTGTTTTGTTCTACTCAAGCAACTGAATTGATCTTACAGATGCCATTATAAATTGATACTTCCTCACATACTGCAAAAAATATATCGGTTTTCTTCCTAGTTATTCTGGCAATTTTTGGGCCATTCCCATCCCACATCGACAAATTCCATCTATTCGTCAACTATAAAGCCGCATTTGACGGCCCTATCCGTTCAGAGGTGGTTAAAGCCATAATACGGCAGGATAACTTTAAATGGCACAAAGTCAGCAGTTAAAGTAAAAATGGACATATCGGAGGATTCAAACAAAGTGACAGCTTCCAGGTTGTTAACGATTTTATATACCTTGGTACCGCTATAAATGGCATTTTTCTTATCTACTAGGGTTGCTTCAAATATGTGGAAATATCACAATATTATCCCAAATTAAGTTTTTTTAGATAGAATGGTGTCCCTTTATCGATTTTAGCATATCAGAAAGAAAAACTTTACATTCGGTTAATATTTTAAGAATTTGAGTCGATCAGCAAAATTTTATTTATGTGATATAGACTTATACTCGTAAACATATCTCTTGACCTCAAGTTCTTTTTGTTTCGAATTATATTTTTTTCGCTAAAATCTGTTTTGTTCTACTCAAGCAACTGAATTGATCTTACAGATGATACTTCCTCACATACTGCAAAAAATATATCGGTTTTCTTCCTAGTTATTCTGGCAATTTTTGGGCCATTCCCATCCCACATCGACAAATTCCACCTATTCGTCAACTATAAAGCCGCATTTGACGGCCCTATCCGTTCAGAGGTGGTTAAAGCCATAATACGGCAGGATAACTTTAAATGGCACAAAGTCAGCAGTTAAAGTAAAAATGGACATATCGGAGGATTCAAACAAAGTGACAGCTTCCAGGTTGTTAACGATTTTATATACCTTGGTACCGCTATAAATGACATCAGTTTTGAAAATAACTAGTGAACCCTATGTCTGAGTAGACGTGTTTTTTTTTATCGCAGCTGATCGTTTTGTTTATACTGCCGTTTACGTTTGTTTATTAACAAAGACCTCTGGTGACTGATTTGATTTTATTAAAATTCATTTGAATTGTATGAAGTTTTGCCTGGAGAGGAATTTTTATAAATAATAATTGTGGAAAATTGCGTAAATCATCCTGTATTGCTGTTGTTGGATTGTTGCTGTTAACTCTGTTTCAAATCTCCATCTTTACTTGCTTTACTTCCTGTATTGTCTAAAGTGTGTGAGCACATTATGAAAGATCAGATGCTGTCGTATGTAAAGAGGAATATATATACAGGTCAATTTGCTTTTCGCAAGAGACACAGTACTACCGGGTTGTTACTTTACTTGACGGATACTGTTAGAAAGAATTCGAACTCTAAAATTTTTCTTATCTACTAGGGTTGCTTCAAATATGTGGAAATATCACAATATTATCCCAAATTAAGTTTTTTTAGATAGAATGGTGTCCCTTTATCGATTTTAGCATATCAGAAAGAAAAACTTTACATTCGGTTAATATTTTAAGAATTTGAGTCGATCAGCAAAATTTTATTTATGTGATATAGACTTATACTCGTCAACATATCTCTTGACCTCATGTTCTTTTTGTTTCGAATTATATTTTTTTCGGTAAAATCTGTTTTGTTCTACTCAAGCAACTGAATTGATCTTACAGATGCCATTATAAATTGATACTTCCTCACATACTGCAAAAAATATATCGGTTTTCTTCCTAGTTATTCTGGCAATTTTTGGGCCATTCCCATCCCACATCGACAAATTCCACCTATTCGTCAACTATAAAGCCGCATTTGACGGCCCTATCCGTTCAGAGGTGGTTAAAGCCATAATACGGCAGGATAACTTTAAATGGCACAAAGTCAGTCAGCAGTTTCTGAGTAGACGTGTTTTTTTTATCGCAGCTGATCGTTTTGTTTATACTGCCGTTTACGTTTGTTTATTAACAAAGACCTCTGGTGACTGATTTGATTTTATTAAAATTCATTTGAATTGTATGAAGTTTTGCCTGGAGAGGAATTTTTATAAATAATAATTGTGGAAAATTGCGTAAATCATCCTGTATTGCTGTTGTTGGATTGTTGCTGTTAACTCTGTTTCAAATCTCCATCTTTACTTGCTGTTGTTGCTGTCTTCTAAACGCTTTAAAATGCCTGCTCCTAAAATTATTAAATGTAACATTTGCAAAGAGTCTGTTACCAAAACCCAAGGCAGTGTTAAGTGTAAAGTTTGCAGTTCCTGGATCCATGCCTCCTGTGCTGGTATTGATGACAAACAACTGGGAGTTTTAAAGACTGTGAAATCCTTTGCGTACATATGTGCTGCTTGTGAACCAAGAATTAATGAGGGTGCCTGTAATGCTGATGGCATTTTGGATAAGATTAATAGTTTAAATAAAAAACTTGACAGCTTCGTCAATAATTACCAGACACAGCAAGATTTAATGAAGTCTGTGTTGAATGACATCAAGAATGAAGTGAGCTCTTGTATGGCAGATATGAAATCCGAGGTTAAGGAGTGCAATGATAATGTCCGGCGCATGGAAGTGTCAAATTCACCAATTTGCAGAGCGAGGACAATATTCTACATAGGAGACTGAATCGCTCAGATATTCTGATTGGTGGTATGCCTGTTGGTTTAGATGATTTAGAGGCGCCTGTTATTGCGTTGGGTTCTATTTATAATATACCCATCACAAGTATTAACATAATCCATATATGTTATATCAATCGCAGAAGACAAATCTTGGTCAAATTTAATAAGGTGTCTAAACGTGATAGCTTGATGAAGGAATACTTCAAAACCCGCAACCTTCGTGTGTGTGATGTTTTGGGTAGTGGAGCTGAAGGATTAAATGGTCGTGTCTATCTAAATGACGTTTTCTAAGAGGTTCAGGATTTGTGGGTGATAATGATGTTGGTAGTGACTTTGATGTTGATCTTCTTAATGCTTCCTTTGTTAATAATGACTCACGTGCAAACTATATAGATTCAATGGGATTCACTGTTGATGATCTTAGGCTTATTTCTACACTTCCTGTATTGTCTAAAGTGTGTGAGCACATTATGAAAGACCAGATGCTGTCGTATGTAAAGAGGAATATATATACAGGTCAATTTGCTTTTCGCAAGAGACACAGTACTACTGGGTTGTTACTTTACTTGACGGATACTGTTAGAAAGAATTCGAACTCTAATATGGATACTGTTGTTGTGGCTTTAGACCTGACCAAAGCGTTCAATTCGATTTCATATGCTATTTTAATTAGTAAACTCAGAGATGAATTTGACTTTTCTGTATCGGCTTGCAATCTTATCCTTTCTTACTTGTGCAATAGATCACAATTCGTCTCCTACAATGGTGAGCATTCTGGTTCATTATTTCTTTCGAGTGGTGTTCCGCAAGGTTTTGTGTTGGTTCCCTTGCTTTTTGTACTCTACGTAAATAGTCTTGCTGAATGTTGTGGTGCTTCGAATTGCATACCTTTTTTATTTGCGGATGACGTTTTTCATGTATTCAGCAGGAATCAAATGTCTCCAGCAATTTTTGAAAGTGAAATTAATAGTATTCTTGTTCGTATAAGGCTTTGGTCTTTGGAACATTCGTTGACTATAAACCCTTTTAAGACTCAAGCCATAAGATTTGGATGTCAAACATATGACCTAAATATTTTTTTTGGACCAAACTCAGATCTCGTTTGCTTGTTGCCTCATAATATTAGGTATCTTCATTGATGAAAAGCTTTCATTCGAACCTCATATTGATTTTGTTCAGAGGAAAGTTGTAGGTGTTATTCGTAGGTTTTATTCCACAAACATATATCTTCCACCGTGCGTTAAAAAGAGATTGGCTTATGCTATGTTGATGCCAAATATTAACTACGGTCTTGAAGTGTTTTCTGGTATATTTCGTATGTAAAGAGGAATATATATACAGGTCAATTTGCTTTTCGCAAGAGACACAGTACTACCGGGTTGTTACTTTACTTGACGGATACTGTTAGAAAGAATTCGAACTCTAAGATTTTTCTTATCTACTAGGGTTGCTTCAAATATGTGGAAATATCACAATATTATCCCAAATTAAGTTTTTTTAGATAGAATGGTGTCCCTTTATCGATTTTAGCATATCAGAAAGAAAAACTTTACATTCGGTTAATATTTTAAGAATTTGAGTCGATCAGCAAAATTTTATTTATGTGATATAGACTTATACTCGTCAACATATCTCTTGACCTCATGTTCTTTTTGTTTCGAATTATATTTTTTTCGGTAAAATCTGTTTTGTTCTACTCAAGCAACTGAATTGATCTTACAGATGCCATTATAAATTGATACTTCCTCACATACTGCAAAAAATATATCGGTTTTCTTCCTAGTTATTCTGGCAATTTTTGGGCCATTCCCATCCCACATCGACAAATTCCACCTATTCGTCAACTATAAAGCCGCATTTGACGGCCCTATCCGTTCAGAGGTGGTTAAAGCCATAATACGGCAGGATAACTTTAAATGGCACAAAGTCAGCAGTTAAAGTAAAAATGGACATATCGGAGGATTCAAACAAAGTGACAGCTTCCAGGTTGTTAACGATTTTATATACCTTGGTACCGCTATAAATGACATCAGTTTTGAAAATTACTAGTGAACCCTATGTCTGAGTAGACGTGTTTTTTTTATCGCAGCTGATCGTTTTGTTTATACTGCCGTTTACGTTTGTTTATTAACAAAGACCTCTGGTGACTGATTTGATTTTATTAAAATTCATTTGAATTGTATGAAGTTTTGCCTGGAGAGGAATTTTTATAAATAATAATTGTGGAAAATTGCGTAAATCATCCTGTATTGCTGTTAACTCTGTTTCAAATCTCCATCTTTACTTGCTGTTGTTGCTGTCTTCTAAACGCTTTAAAATGCCTGCTCCTAAAATTATTAAATGTAACATTTGCAAAGAGTCTGTTACCAAAACCCAAGGCAGTGTTAAGTGTAAACTTTGCAGTTCCTGGATCCATGCCTCCTGTGCTGGTATTGATGACAAACAACTGGGAGTTTTAAAGACTGTGAAATCCTTTGCGTACATATGTGCTGCTTGTGAACCAAGAATTAATGAGGGTGCCTGTAATGCTGATGACATTTTGGATAAGATTAATAGTTTAAATAAAAAACTTGACAGCTTCGTCAATAATTACCAGACACAGCAAGATTTAATGAAGTCTGTGTTGAATGACATCAAGAATGAAGTGAGCTCTTGTATGGCAGATATGAAATCCGAGGTTAAGGAGTGCAATGATAATGTCCGGCGCATTGAAGTGTCAAATTCACCAATTTGCAGAGCGAGGACAATATTCTACATAGGAGACTGAATCGCTCAGATATTCTGATTGGTGGTATGCCTGTTGGTTTAGATGATTTAGAGGCGCCTGTTATTGCGTTGGGTTCTATTTATAATATACCCATCACAAGTATTAACATAATCCATATATGTTATATCAATCGCAGAAGACAAATCTTGGTCAAATTTAATAAGGTGTCTAAACGTGATAGCTTGATGAAGGAATACTTCAAAACCCGCAACCTTCGTGTGTGTGATGTTTTGGGTAGTGGAGCTGAAGGATTAAATGGTCGTGTCTATCTAAATGACGTTTTCTAAGAGGTTCAGGATTTGTGGGTGATAATGATGTTGGTAGTGACTTTGATGTTGATCTTCTTAATGCTTCCTTTGTTAATAATGACTCACGTGTTAATAATGACCCTTTAGCGTGGAAGGCTTTGTCTGATACGTGTGACAATAAACGAATTGTGGTAAATTGTCACCTCAAATCCTTGTTTGAACTCCCCTCCATAGAAGCTGAAACTGTTTATGGCCTTAAAAATATCCAACGTGGGATAAATAGTTGCCTTGCTGCAATGTCAGTCTATGACGTCACCACGGATCATTGGGATCCGTCCTTTCCTCTTGGATAGAATTAGACGCATTCCTCTCAGAGAGGATACAAACTTTGATTTGCTTAGAACACCTCCTCCCCACCAAAAATATGTTGTCGTTGCCAAAGAAAATGTCTTCTCCAACCTCCTCTAAGAAGTTGTTACCTCGTGATATCGCTACATCTCAATCCTCCAATAAATTGTTGTCGGTACATAATTCTAAATGTGTTACCCCACCTCGAGCTATAAATTCACCGTCCACAACTTCTTGCACCATTGCCCTGACCAGAGCCATCATCTTCGACTCTGCCCCCAGTTTCTAAAACTTTCGTTTGAGGACAAATTCTCGATTATTAAGAAAAATAAATGTTGTGTAAATTGTTTGTCTCGTGAACATGTAGTCAAAACGTGCAATAGTAAACATAGTTGCACTATATGCAAGGAAAGGCACCACAGCCTTCTTCACCGGTCACCAATCAATAAAGTTGTTGCTCCCTCCAATTCACCTCCGGCATTTACAAAGGTCAAAAGTCGAGGAAAGACTTTGTTGTCCCGTTCTTCGGACAAGCCACCGACTTTTACAAATGTTAATAGTCGATTATCTAATTGTACTTTGTCGCACCCTTCTTCGAATACAAACGAAGTTAATCCACCGATACCTCACCCCTCCCAAGATACCAATGTTCTCTTAGGAACAGCAGTAGTAAATATAGTTCATAATGGAAGAACACACCCTGTTCGTGCCATTATTGATCCTTCTTCCACGGTATCTGTTGTAAGCAAAAAACTTGAAAATGCACTTGGCATTTCTGGTAATTCGAAGAAAGAGTACAGCCCTGCTACACCAAGAGAAATGTGTTCTCTTAAATTGTCGTCCCCTAAGAATTCGTCTAAGATGGTTGACGCAAAGGCATTTGTACGGCCTAATGTTAAGGGGAAATTGTTTGCTTATCCACCTATTGCAACTTTGAAATCTAAAATTCCTTTAGATTTAGCTGACTCCTTTGACGGCACCCTACTACTTGGCGCTGATCTTGACCCCCACATACTGGAAGCTGAACCACCAAAATTAGTTTTAAATTCGTTGTTGGCCCAAAAGTCTATATTCGGGTATATACTGACCGGTTCAGTGCCTGCCACCTAATCTCCCATCCATAATAGATCACCTTAGTAAATTAAAATATCGTTTGAATACCCAAATCACCCGTTTACAAAACTCGTGTCGTTTATTAAATTTGTAACATGAAGCTCACTTGAAATCTGAATTTACGTTCATATATGGATTTTGCTAACCCATATTCCAATTAAATTGTTAATTGCTACTCTGTCGGTCGTAGCAAGGGGACCGGAATGTATAAGTTTGATACGTTCTGACTCAACTTCCCGAGCTCAGTCAATCACGTCTGCTGATTGACACCACGGGCATCTCCTCTGCAAGTTCCCTCAGCGGAGACCGTAGAGTGCAGATGCCACCTAGCGGTGGTTGTTGCTGTTTTGCTCTCCTTGCTCGACACGTTTTCCTATTGGAATATGTAAATGTAGTAGTAAACGACAACGGATCCTCAGCGATCACCGCAATCCTCTGTGATTGCATGAACCACAGCGTTCACTTGTCGTTTAACCTCCTTAGAGTTAACTTGTCGACCAACCACCTTAGAGTTATCTAGTCGAATAACCTCTACGCGTTATTAACAGGTCTCAGCGCCGCCACCATAAATTACAAGAGGTAATTTATTTGTTGTATTACGAAAAGAAAGAACCACCAATAAACCCAAATACATAGAATATTATATTAATAACTCTTGTGTTTTATTTTCTTTGCATTTCTTTCTTTACCATACACCATTGACTGCTTGGGAGTTCTCTTGTTGTCGCCTGCACCCCGCTCCCTTGAGTTAATCATTGATCACCCCCAACCACACTCAAACACCACCACGGCGAGGAGTAGACCAAACGCCTCGCTTCAACATTTGTGGTCCTTCGAGCCGGATAAAAACTTGAGTAATTGTTGTTGGTCTCCCTATACTCAACTCTCGCGCTCCTAAATAATAACTTTAGAGTATTTAAATTTGATGGCAGGGGTATTTGGCCGATTTTTTACTAAGATTTTTCTTATCTACTAGGGTTGCTTCAAATATGTGGAAATATCACAATATTATCCCAAATTAAGTTTTTTTAGATAGAATGGTGTCCCTTTATCGATTTTAGCATATCAGAAAGAAAAACTTTACATTCGGTTAATATTTTAAGAATTTGAGTCGATCAGCAAAATTTTATTTATGTGATATAGACTTATACTCGTCAACATATCTCTTGACCTCATGTTCTTTTTGTTTCGAATTATATTTTTTTCGGTAAAATCTGTTTTGTTCTACTCAAGCAACTGAATTGATCTTACAGATGCCATTATAAATTGATACTTCCTCACATACTGCAAAAAATATATCGGTTTTCTTCCTAGTTATTCTGGCAATTTTTGGGCCATTCCCATCCCACATCGACAAATTCCACCTATTCGTCAACTATAAAGCCGCATTTGACGGCCCTATCCGTTCAGAGGTGGTTAAAGCCATAATACGGCAGGATAACTTTAAATGGCACAAAGTCAGCAGTTAAAGTAAAAATGGACATATCGGAGGATTCAAACAAAGTGACAGCTTCCAGGTTGTTAACGATTTTATATACCTTGGTACCGCTATAAATGGCATTTTTCTTATCTACTAGGGTTGCTTCAAATATGTGGAAATATCACAATATTATCCCAAATTAAGTTTTTTTAGATAGAATGGTGTCCCTTTATCGATTTTAGCATATCAGAAAGAAAAACTTTACATTCGGTTAATATTTTAAGAATTTGAGTCGATCAGCAAAATTTTATTTATGTGATATAGACTTATACTCGTAAACATATCTCTTGACCTCATGTTCTTTTTGTTTCGAATTATATTTTTTTCGCTAAAATCTGTTTTGTTCTACTCCAGATGATACTTCCTCACATACTGCAAAAAATATATCGGTTTTCTTCCTAGTTATTCTGGCAATTTTTGGGCCATTCCCATCCCACATCGACAAATTCCACCTATTCGTCAACTATAAAGCCGCATTTGACGGCCCTATCCGTTCAGAGGTGGTTAAAGCCATAATACGGCAGGATAACTTTAAATGGCACAAAGTCAGCAGTTAAAGTAAAAATGGACATATCGGAGGATTCAAACAAAGTGACAGCTTCCAGGTTGTTAACGATTTTATATACCTTGGTACCGCTATAAATGACATCAGTTTTGAAAATAACTAGTGAACCCTATGTCTGAGTAGACGTGTTTTTTTTTATCGCAGCTGATCGTTTTGTTTATACTGCCGTTTACGTTTGTTTATTAACAAAGACCTCTGGTGACTGATTTGATTTTATTAAAATTCATTTGAATTGTATGAAGTTTTGCCTGGAGAGGAATTTTTATAAATAATAATTGTGGAAAATTGCGTAAATCATCCTGTATTGCTGTTGTTGGATTGTTGCTGTTAACTCTGTTTCAAATCTCCATCTTTACTTGCTTTACTTCCTGTATTGTCTAAAGTGTGTGAGCACATTATGAAAGACCAGATGCTGTCGTATGTAAAGAGGAATATATATACAGGTCAATTTGCTTTTCGCAAGAGACACAGTACTACCGGGTTGTTACTTTACTTGACGGATACTGTTAGAAAGAATTCGAACTCTAAAATTTTTCTTATCTACTAGGGTTGCTTCAAATATGTGGAAATATCACAATATTATCCCAAATTAAGTTTTTTTAGATAGAATGGTGTCCCTTTATCGATTTTAGCATATCAGAAAGAAAAACTTTACATTCGGTTAATATTTTAAGAATTTGAGTCGATCAGCAAAATTTTATTTATGTGATATAGACTTATACTCGTCAACATATCTCTTGACCTCATGTTCTTTTTGTTTCGAATTATATTTTTTTCGGTAAAATCTGTTTTGTTCTACTCAAGCAACTGAATTGATCTTACAGATGCCATTATAAATTGATACTTCCTCACATACTGCAAAAAATATATCGGTTTTCTTCCTAGTTATTCTGGCAATTTTTGGGCCATTCCCATCCCACATCGACAAATTCCACCTATTCGTCAACTATAAAGCCGCATTTGACGGCCCTATCCGTTCAGAGGTGGTTAAAGCCATAATACGGCAGGATAACTTTAAATGGCACAAAGTCAGCAGTTTCTGAGTAGACGTGTTTTTTTTATCGCAGCTGATCGTTTTGTTTATACTGCCGTTTACGTTTGTTTATTAACAAAGACCTCTGGTGACTGATTTGATTTTATTAAAATTCATTTGAATTGTATGAAGTTTTGCCTGGAGAGGAATTTTTATAAATAATAATTGTGGAAAATTGCGTAAATCATCCTGTATTGCTGTTGTTGGATTGTTGCTGTTAACTCTGTTTCAAATCTCCATCTTTACTTGCTGTTGTTGCTGTCTTCTAAACGCTTTAAAATGCCTGCTCCTAAAATTATTAAATGTAACATTTGCAAAGAGTCTGTTACCAAAACCCAAGGCAGTGTTAAGTGTAAACTTTGCAGTTCCTGGATCCATGCCTCCTGTGCTGGTATTGATGACAAACAACTGGGAGTTTTAAAGACTGTGAAATCCTTTGCGTACATATGTGCTGCTTGTGAACCAAGAATTAATGAGGGTGCCTGTAATGCTGATGGCATTTTGGATAAGATTAATAGTTTAAATAAAAAACTTGACAGCTTCGTCAATAATTACCAGACACAGCAAGATTTAATGAAGTCTGTGTTGAATGACATCAAGAATGAAGTGAGCTCTTGTATGGCAGATATGAAATCCGAGGTTAAGGAGTGCAATGATAATGTCCGGCGCATGGAAGTGTCAAATTCACCAATTTGCAGAGCGAGGACAATATTCTACATAGGAGACTGAATCGCTCAGATATTCTGATTGGTGGTATGCCTGTTGGTTTAGATGATTTAGAGGCGCCTGTTATTGCGTTGGGTTCTATTTATAATATACCCATCACAAGTATTAACATAATCCATATATGTTATATCAATCGCAGAAGACAAATCTTGGTCAAATTTAATAAGGTGTCTAAACGTGATAGCTTGATGAAGGAATACTTCAAAACCCGCAACCTTCGTGTGTGTGATGTTTTGGGTAGTGGAGCTGAAGGATTAAATGGTCGTGTCTATCTAAATGACGTTTTCTAAGAGGTTCAGGATTTGTGGGTGATAATGATGTTGGTAGTGACTTTGATGTTGATCTTCTTAATGCTTCCTTTGTTAATAATGACTCACGTGCAAACTATATAGATTCAATGGGATTCACTGTTGATGATCTTAGGCTTATTTCTACACTTCCTGTATTGTCTAAAGTGTGTGAGCACATTATGAAAGACCAGATGCTGTCGTATGTAAAGAGGAATATATATACAGGTCAATTTGCTTTTCGCAAGAGACACAGTACTACTGGGTTGTTACTTTACTTGACGGATACTGTTAGAAAGAATTCGAACTCTAATATGGATACTGTTGTTGTGGCTTTAGACCTGACCAAAGCGTTCAATTCGATTTCATATGCTATTTTAATTAGTAAACTCAGAGATGAATTTGACTTTTCTGTATCGGCTTGCAATCTTATCCTTTCTTACTTGTGCAATAGATCACAATTCGTCTCCTACAATGGTGAGCATTCTGGTTCATTATTTCTTTCGAGTGGTGTTCCGCAAGGTTTTGTGTTGGTTCCCTTGCTTTTTGTACTCTACGTAAATAGTCTTGCTGAATGTTGTGGTGCTTCGAATTGCATACCTTTTTTATTTGCGGATGACGTTTTTCATTTATTCAGCAGGAATCAAATGTCTCCAGCAATTTTTGAAAGTGAAATTAATAGTATTCTTGTTCGTATAAGGCTTTGGTCTTTGGAACATTCGTTGACTATAAACCCTTTTAAGACTCAAGCCATAAGATTTGGATGTCAAACATATGACCTAAATATTTTTTTTGGACCAAACACAGATCTCGTTTTCTTGTTGCCTCATAATATTAGGTATCTTCATTGATGAAAAGCTTTCATTCGAACCTCATATTGATTTTGTTCAGAGGAATGTTGTAGGTGTTATTCGTAGGTTTTATTCCACAAACATATATCTTCCACCGTGCGTTAAAGAGAGTTTGGCTTATGCTATTTTGATGCCAAATATTAACTACGGTCTTGAAGTGTTTTCTGGTATTTTTGAACGAGTTTTTAAGATTAAAGCGCGTTGTTAACAGCATTGTACGCTTTGTGTTTTGCTTGAGGAGATGCGAACACGTGTCGAGCTATGTTTTGGGCTTCCTGGGGATGGATTTTGAAAGATTCGTCTCCACCAAAGTATTATGTACTTTTTATAAAACAATTAGAAATGGTGTTCCAATTTCATTGAATAACATGTTCTGTTTTAATATGTCGTCGAGAAGTACTAAAATTTTCATACCCAGGATATACAACTCCACATTTGAAAAATCCTTTTTAATACGTGTAGCTAGATTGTGGAATTACTTACCGGTAGAACTCTCGCACTCGAATAATGCTTTTCGTATAAAGCTGTTGAGCTATTATGAACTTGAGCATTCGTGGAGGTTGTAGAATTTTCTTACACATGAAATATTTTTTGTTTGGATGGCTTGTTTGCTACGTATTTCATTTGCGTGTAATGGAATTTATTACCTTTCTTTTGTCAATCTGGTCAATCTTTGCAAATTTTTCATTTGTGTGATAGTTAAGGCTGGTACGTAAGTAAACATTTTTTATACCCTCCACCATAGTATGGAGGGTATATTAATTTTGTCATTCCGTTTGTAACTCCTCGAAATATTCATTTCCGACCCTATAAAGTATATATATTCATGATCAGGGTAAAATTCTAAGACGATCTAGCCATGTCCGTCCGTCTGTCCGTCTGTTGTAATCACGCTATCTTCTGAAGGAATTGAGATAGGGTGCTGAAATTTTGCATAGGGTCGTCTTTTGTCTGCAGGCAGGTCAAGTTCGAAGATGGGATATATCGGTCCACGTTTAGGCATAGCTCCCATATAAGGGTACCCGGCAAATTTCGGTATTTTAGGGTTCTTGAGCGCCTTTTTCAGACGAATTCGCTGAAATTTGGTACATTGGGTTCTTATTGGATACTAAATGTCTCCACAAAAAATTATAAGTATAGGTCCATATTTTCTGATAGCCCCCATATAACGGAACCTCCTAATTTTCAGTATTTTGGGGGTTTTGGTCGTATTTTTCCGCCGAATTGGCTGTAATTTAGTGTTTTGAGCTCTTAATAGGTACCAAACCTCTCTAAAAAAAATTATGTATATTGGTCAAATTTTTCGGGTAGCCCCCATATAAGGGTACCCCCCAATTTTCGGTATTTTGGGGTTCTTGAGCACGTTTTTCGCTGAACTTTGCTACATTGGGTTCTTATTGGGTCCTTAATGTCTCCACAAAAAATTATAAATATAGGTCCACTTTTTCTGGTAACCCCTATATAATGGTACCTCCCAATTTTTAGAATTTTGGGGGTTTTGATCGTATTTTTCCGCCGAATTAGCTGTAATTTAGTATTTTGAGTTCTTAATAGGTACCAAATCTCTCTACCAAAAATTATTAATATTCGCCCCCTTTTTGGGGTAGTCCCCATATAACCCCCTTTTTTATACCCTCCACCATAGTATGGAGGGTATATTAATTTTGTCATTCCGTTTGTAACTCCTCGAAATATTCATTTCCGACCCTATAAAGTATATATATTCGTGATCAGGGTAAAATTCTAAGACGATCTAGCCATGTCCGTCCGTCTGTCCGTCCGTCCGTCTGTTGTAATCACGCTATCTTCTGAAGGAATTGAGATAGGGTGCTGAAATTTTGCATAAGGTTGTCTTTTGTCTGCAGGCAGGTCAAGTTCGAAGATGGGATATATCGGTCCACGTTTAGGCATAGCTCCCATATAAGGGTAACCGGCAAATTTCGGTATTTTAGGGTTCTTGAGCGCCTTTTTCAGCCGAATTCGCTGAAATTTGGTATATTGGGTTCTTATTGGATACTAAATGTCTCCACAAAAAATTATAAGTATAGGTCCATATTTTCTGGTAGCCCCCATATAACGGAACCTCCTAATTTTCAGTATTTTGGGGGTTTTGGTCGTGTTTTTCCGCCGTATTAGCTGTAATTTAGTGTTTTGAGTTCTTAATAGGTACCAAACCTCTCTAAAAAATTATATATATAGGTCAATTTTTTCGGGTAGCCCCCATATAAGGGTACCCCCCAATTTTCGGTATTTTGGGGTTCTTGAGCACGTTTTTCGCTGAACTTTGGTACATTGGGTTCTTATTGGGTCCTTAATGTATCCACAAAAAATTATAAATATAGGTCCACTTTTTCTGGTAGCCCCTATATAATGGTACCTCCCAATTTTTAGAATTTTGGGGGTTTTGATCGTATTTTTCCGCCGAATAGGCTGTAATTTAGTATTTTGAGTTCTTAATAGGTACCAAATCTCTCTACCAAAAATTATTAATATTCGCCCCCTTTATGGGGTAGTCCCCATATAACCCCCTTTTTATACCCTCCACCATAGTATGGAGGGTATATTAATTTTGTCATGCCGTTTGTAACTCCTCGAAATATTCATTTCCGACCCTATAAAGTATATATATTCATGATCAGGGTAAAATTCTAAGACGATCTAGCCATGTCCGTCCGTTTGTCCGTCCGTCCGTCTGTTGTAATCACGCTATCTTCTGAAGGAATTGAGATAGGGTGCTGAAATTTTGCATAGGGTTGTCTTTTGTCTGCAGGCAGGTCAAGTTCGAAGATGGGATATATCGGTCCACGTTTAGGCATAGCTCCCATATAAGGGTACCCGGCAAATTTCGGTATTTTAGGGTTCTTGAGCGCCTTTTTCAGCCGAATTCGCTGAAATTTGGTACATTGGGTTCTTATTGGATACTAAATGTCTCCACAAAAAATTATAAGTATAGGTCCATATTTTCTGGTAGCCCCCATATAACGGAACCTCCTAATTTTCAGTATTTTGGGGGTTTTGGTCGTATTTTTCCGCCGAATTGGCTGTAATTTAGTGTTTTGAGTTCTTAATAGGTACCAAACCTCTCTAAAAAAAATTATGTATGTAGGTCAATTTTTTCGGGTAGCCCCCATATAAGGGTACCCCCCAATTTTCGGTATTTTGGGGTTCTTGAGCACGTTTTTCGCTGAACTTTGCTACATTGGGGTTTTGATCGTATTTTTCCGCCGAATTAGCTGTAATTTAGTATTTTGAGTCTAGTGTAATCATTTCACCTGCAGAGGATAGCGAGGTAAAAAATTAGAACGTAAGGTTTGATAATGAACTATAGTCGCATTTAGACCTAGCCTCTGTGGAGGTTTCAGAAGGAGTGGACCGATATTCCCCATCTTCGAATTTGAATTATCAATTAAAAATTTCTGAAATTTGTATTATGGTTTACATAATCCGATTTTAAACATGTCGGTATAGGTCCACTTTTTGGTATATTTCCTTTATTTTCTAGTACCTGTCAGTATATCTATGGCGGAGGGTATACAAAGTTCGGCCCGGCCGAACTTAACGCTTTTTCACTTGTTTATTTACATATAGTTTTATTTTTGAAGTTATAGAAATTTGTGTTGTGTTGTTTAAAATATCGTTAATAATGCTATGGAAAAAAATAATTAGAAATTATTTGTAAGTAGAATATTAAGCCCAAATCACAAATTGTGTAATAACAACAGAAATGTTTTTCTTGTCGTTAGGAATTTCTAATACAGTATACCTGAAAAAGTTGTTAAAAGACCAACGAAACGTTGAGTGAAAATGAAATAAATTAGTTTTATTTATTCCATAAAAGTATTGACCAATCATCGCGGTGAAAACACCTTAAAATAAAATGACTACAAATACGGTCAAAAACATACATAAATAGCAAAAATCTTCAAAACATGTCAAAAAAGGTGGGACCTTTCTATGGGGGCAATACTAAAACGTGGACCTACATCGTCCATGTTTTTGTCAAAATGATGTTTACCCACAACGAACATATACTAAAAATTTGAGATCGATAGCTAGATTAGAAATATTTCTGTCTGTGGAAAATTATAAGAGGTCGTTAACCTGGGTGGTTATATATAGATGGAAAAGTGTAGACGATGTCTATAAGTTTTCCGTGAGAAAACTGACCAAGCACAATTATTTTGTTATTATCGACTTTACACACTATATCTTTCGTATGGATAAAATGGAGAATAATTTGCTCAGGATTATATGGGAAATTACAAAATTCTTTTAAAATTCCATTAAAAAAAATTTGAAAAATTTTTTTGCGAGCACATTTATGATTTTTGGTACATAGGTTAAGTAAAATATGCTGATTCGAAATCTGTTCGCGTTCACAAATTCGGATGCTGCGCACAAAAGTTATAGCGGTTTTAAATCTTGTATTTCAAATATAAATTAAATGAATTTCTATTTGTTGTAATTCGCGAATTTCTTCACAAATAGTTAAACACATTTGTTTTATTTGTATACTAGTCAAATTACATTGAAATACGGTTTAATAGTCGCGAAAAACAAAGTAAAGCATGAAAATATCTGAAAATAAAATAAATAATTTTTTTAATTAAACCAAAACGTTTGTTGAATTTTTGATCTTTTTAGTATGGTTAAGGGAATAAGTGTTTGCTTTAATGTTCTAAAATCTGCCACGATTTCTTCTTCAAATTCCTTTACGTGATTGTTAAATAACTGTAGATTTATCTGATAAGAGTTTCAACTTAAAACATGACCTAATATATTGCAGTTACAGTATATGGAAATGATCAACATTAAAAAGCATGCAGTTCTCGTATTCCTTGAAATCAGCTGATGCTCATGCGGTTTTCGTATAAACCGAATCAATCTCTACCAATAATTATGCATTTTTCGATGTTTCATTTCGCGGGCAAAGTGTGCCGCTCGATGCACTTGACTACGCAAAAATCCTAAAAATGGCTATAAATGGCGCAAAGTGCATACGATTTTTATGCGCATCAGGTTTCAGTAATCTCCTACGAAAATACACAAAAGGACACCTATTTTAAAAGGATCGGTTAAGAACCGCGGATGTGCCTCCACAATCGATTTTGGATAAAATGCGCATATTATTCGCGTATCGATATTTTTTGACCTGTTTTCACATAGATTCGCGAATATGATAACACAAGAACGATTGTCAAAATAAGTTTTTGAAGTTTTCTCACATTCAAGGTACCTACATCCGTCGTTTTATTGGACGGAATTGAACATGTATGGGCTCATTAGATCCGGCACGTAAAACAACTAAAATCACGCGGGGTTCCACATAATTTGAATGGACTTTCTTAAATTTAGACTCAAAAAATATGTTTTTTATAAAAATTTACGCACCAAATTTTCGTCTTTGGAACCCAAATCCAAAGAAGCTACAGTGAGCACATTCATGAGATATGTGGCAAAATCACGAGTTCTACAATCCTATAATTAGTATAGTCCATTATCTGAATGCGCATCCTAATTATAAGAAAATTTAAAAAAACACCGAAAACCCGGCTTCAAAATGTCAGCATCCGTTTTGAGTGCATGCAGTGATTATATCAAAAAGTCATACATTAGAACCATATTGTCCATGAAGTATTCTGCAACTGAGTCACTGATCACATGTGCGTGTGTAGTGTAGTTTAGCCACAAATCAGGAAGGAACACAAAAAAACTCGTTGGCTTCAACACATTTTCACCCATGTTTTTACATTACCACCATCACAGCTTCCACCCAACTTATTATTTATTACTAATATTTTAAGATTTTGACAAGAACACTTCATTTTATAGAAATGAATTTGAATTATATGCAATATGTTCATATTTCGCGATTTATAACCTTGCAAACCTCAGTTTCAAGGAATTTAAAAGATTTTTGTAATTTCCCATATATCTAAGGATGTAAATAGGAAGTGAGCATTGGAACAGTAATGATCCTACCGAAATCGTACAATATAACATGATTTTCGGATAAAGATCTGCACCATGTAAAATATTGACAGGACGGGAGAGAAGGGATCGGGGTCGGCCAAACGTAGATTTGGCAAATTGGTTCGAATGTCGGATTGTGCGGTGGAGGAGGGTAGATTTTCTGCGATGGTGGGAAGGACAATGTCTTTAGTTTCCATTGATTTCGTAAGATCTACTGGAGAACTAATGCGGACTTGACATTCCATATTTGATGAGGCTGAAACAGATCCACTGACAAACTAACAGCATTTTTCTATACTGGGTGGAATACCTGTCTATTTGAAGAATGTGATGTAATAATATGAACATTTGCCGTTCCTAATAACATTTTTCTATTGTGGGTGGTATGAAATACCTGTTTAGTTGAAAAAGATGGTGTAATCCAACTCGATGTAGAAGATTGATTGGTCGAGGCCGAAGACGAATCAGCAGTGGAAGGTTTGATAGGTTCTGAAGTGATGGCTTTGTCGTAGACAAATATCGCAAGATCTATTGGGAGACGTACCAGATTGCCTAGAAGAAGCAGGCAAATTTGAAGGAAAAGTAGGGGTTCTGCTCGTTCCAGCATTTGTGAAATGTGACCGAACCTTGTTGCTATTTAATTGACTGACCTTGTCAATACCACGAATGTCACGACGTCAAGTAAGAGTTGGGATACGTTACGTAAGAATGCTATATAAATCATCCCAGGAGTACAAAGCTTACTTATCTTTGATACTTTTTTCCCAAAGTGTGACCCGATTTTGTGGTAGTCTCTGAAGACATAAGAACACTTCTGTAGATACGTCACAATTTGACATGAATGATATGCACCTATTAATACCCCTTTGCAAAATCTTTAGGCATAGTCTCATAATCTATAACAGGAAAATCGAATAAAAGATTTCATGGGCATAGCCACTGGTCTTTTTGCTTAAGTGACATATGCGTTCAATGTCACTAATGCCAAATTTTTTATTTTATATGTCGGAAAATAAATCCCTAAAAGTAGGCCAATTAAGGAAGTTACCATAAAAAACTTCAATGTCACAGAGTGGAAGGTTTAGCCTATGACCAGAAAAATCTTCGCCACATGTAGGTTGATGCGTAGCATTTGAGACAGACATTAATAGAAGAGAGTACACTACAGATGCAAGTATATGCGATATCGCATTTGGTTTCTGCTGCAGTGAAATGGTCACTTTAACTATCTTGATCTGTCAAATAATTTAAAAATGGTTTGCACCTTCTCCCATGACCTCTTCACCACAGCTCTAAAATATAGGCATTGAGATATTCGTCCCGTGGGGAACTAAATTTGGCGTCAAATTTTACCAAAGCATCAGCAGCTCGGATGAATAAATCTAAAAGAAGTGAGAGACATTGTAAAATATATAATTTTTTAATTTCAGAAAATTATGGAAAAGTAAGATTTTTCGTTGAAAATTGTAGCAAATTTGACATGTTGTTCACTCTGAGCTGTTTGGAAGTCAAATACGAATTTCTAAACTTGCACGAAAATGTAAAAAAGTATTACAAATTCAGAATAGTTTGCACGAGGTGCAAAAATTTTTATGATGTCAACAATTGTAATTGAAAAATCCCAACAAATGAACATTCTCAAAATAGATAACATCACGTGATGCTATGAATAAAATGTTTTATATACACTGAGATTATAAAAAATCGTAAACTTTAATTGAAATTGTAATATGGGTACAGTAAAATTGTGGTATAACTTGATTAAAACCAGTAATTTTGGGAACAAATATTAAAAGTTCACTAAAATTTCTCTCAGTGTTGTTAAGTATTTTCAGTGTATCGTATAAACAACGTCAACAATGGCAAAGTATTGAAGATAACAATAGCATACAAAAATATATTTGTAATATTTTTAAGAGTGGAAAAACTCGAAAAAAAATTGAAAGATACACGGACCGTAAAATGCATTGAGCAATCCGTATCAAAATCAAATATATTTTGAAGTAAATATGTATATTTTCGTAATATTTTGTATATGAAATTAATATATTTGTAAAACCACTGCATTATATTGAAAACGATAGCAATTTTAAGTTGATATCCGAAGGATTCAACTCAAAAATACGAGATAACGACACAAACATTTTCTAAATATGTACAAAATTTATTCGTGCGCGTGAACACCCCTAAGGAAACAGATCATATGTTCCCAATAATATGTCACATGTGATAGTGGCTGATGGCAACAATTAGCAGAGATGACAATCGCTCTCTCATGTGATGTTAGAAAAAATTAGAAATTGGAAGAAGGAACACAACAATGAAATGAATGTAAATTCTTTATAAAAGAAATATGTGAAACACTAATAAAGAAATAAAGATGAGAAAAAAAATATATCAGTGAATGTGTGTTACTTTATTGTTGGAAACAACGATGGCAATGTGCGCATAGGAAACGACTCACAGTTTTGTTTCTTTAATTGTTTATCACAACAAAATCTCAACATATTACACATTTTTATTTGGAAAAAAAAATAAATTAAAGAGTGTGTTGTAAAAATTTAGGTTTTTAAAAATAAATACTATTTTATGACGATGATAGTGGATCTTTGTAGTTGTTGTTTTTGTTGTTGGCAGCTGAATAGGTGTAGCGTGTCATGTGGTCCGTTACCACATGTCGGGCAGATATTGCAGACCTCTCTATCAATTCGTGCCCAATATGAATTGAGGCGGCAACACCATCCACATCTTAGTTGTGCCAAGACCACTCTGGTTTGGCGAGGTAATTGCTGCTCTTCTGCAGCTATCATAGTCGGATGATCTCCGATGATGGTATTCACAAGATATTCTTGAATTGCTTCCTCAACTGCATCCGTGTGAATACGATTCAATACTGCTTGATAGGCCTGTTGATCTAGAGGCTCCCTTTTGTACATTTGGACCTCTCCCTCCAAATCATGAAGATCCTTCCTGACATGCCTAGGTGGTGGGTTCCTATCCATTAGGTAACGGTTTGGATGGCTACTCCTATAACACCCATGCAGGTAGTACATCCCACGTATTGTTGTGTTGACGCACAGGAAGGATATTCGTCTCCTCGTGTAAGTGGTCTATTGGAGTGATGAGGAGACACCCTGTTGCAGTCCTCAGGGCGGCATTCTGGCAGGACTTTTCCACTGCGTTGCACTGACGATAGCGGACCTTACTGTTGCCGCATAGTTTACCACAGACCTGTCTATTGCTGTATAAGTCGTTAACAAGGTTTCCTTGTCAGTTCCCCAAGTGCTGCCGGCTAGCGACTTGAGAACCCTGTCTCTGCTCCTGACTTTATCGCAAATAGCTGTGTCAGGCGCGGACGACTTGTAAAGTCTATCGAATGAGACCCCTAGAACCTTGGGGTAATTAATGGTCGGAATTGTGGACCCCTCGACCTGCACATTGAAAGATAGGTATATATTATATTAAAAAATATATATTAAAAAAATACAATATAAATGTTAGCCCCAACCATTTACATGATTATTCCAATCATTTTATTGGTACGATTTTATCAAATTTTCTCTTAATCCAAAAATATATATTTTAATGAATTACATTAAATATTGTAAATTTAAAATTGTAGATGTGTGTATAGTCAATACGATAACCAGATTCCAAAACACCAAAAGCATATATGGAACCAATGCCAACAAGGAATATATAACAGGGTGTGCGTGAACCTTCCGTAGCCAACCAAACGTATGGATTCACGAGATCGTGAATCTCCTGCAATTGTGAAATTACGCAGTTTCATAAATGGTGCACCGGAGATGTTCCCAATTTCAGCAAATGAAATATAGAAAACTACTAGCCCGACAATACTCCATCTATGCAGAATGATAAAAAAAATAACTGCTTGATTTCAGAATATTCTTTTATGTCCTATAGGAACATTAACAAGATTTATAATCACTGAAAGGATTTTACATTAGATTTTATGACATATATTTACATCCGTTGAAGGAAAAAGAATGAGGATATTTTCCTGGCTTTGGTTAAAAATATCTGCTCATATATATGTAATAGTGTTAATAACTTGAAGCTGTGTACTTTGATAAATTATGTTTTGCGAACTGGATGCTTATGTTTTTCAAATCATCATTCGAATCCGAGATGGAATAAGAAGTGCTTTCGTCTACAACGAAAATTAATTTAGAAAATTGAAAATATGTATTTTCGATCTAAATATATATACAGTCGAATTCGGATAAGCTAACGCTGTTTTATCGAAAAAATCGGTTAATTGAAACTAAACGTTTTAAACTAATATTTCGGATGAATAAATTATGTTGCATATTTTTCCAACCATTCAAGAAAATCTCTACGAAAAAAATAAATTCTTAACCAATTCATTTCGAAATATGATTTATAAATTTCACGATTTTTCAGATATTGATTGAAAACTTCGTTTAAGAGCAACGAGTTTCGATTATCTGAAGTTTTTTAATTGAAAATTCTGCTTAAGAGAAAATTTTTTCTCAAATTTCGCTTAACCGAATTCGACTGTATATTAAAAAGTGTACATGTTGTTGAATTTTCTTAAAATACATGTTTTATATATTTTCAATGTTTTACTTTTTCTGAAAGGTAATTATATCCTAATGACTTATTTACATTTATGCAAGTTTAATTATTGTTTGCCATCAAATATAACTTTTACTTTTCATTTTTTCCATTCGAAATAAACTCACTTTATTTTATTGTATTTATATATAGCATGTGTCATTACTTTATCACTCTTTAATATATTTATTTGGAATTAAGTAAAATTTTAAATGTTCACTCTTATATCACTCTTAAATTTTACTCACGTACTACATCTTCGACCTCTCCAATCAAAATGTATTGTAAATTTATTAACAACAATTGTGATGACCATTGGTATTGTCAATTATTGTTATCATATTACGAAAATTCGATTTAAATTTTGGAAATTATGGTTGCAGGGAACAAAGTATTTTCAAATATGCATACATATTTGCTACAACCATATGAAAGTTGTAGGAACAATAGATATGGTTTCTCCAACCATAGAGAAAAATATTTTTTCTCTGCGTATACGGGCCTTCGAATTCCTGTCTCTGAATTCCACGTCCACACATATAGTTCACGATCCAAAGTTTCAAACTTGGCTGTAGGGTTTTTCTCGCGACATCCTCGAAAAGTTTGGCGTGACTGACGGTATCAAATGCCTTTGATAGGTCCAGCTCCACTATGACTGTCCTGTTACACGGCCTGTACTGGTTGAGTCCTTCCGCTATGTGTATGGAAATGGCGTACAAAGCTGTTTTGTACTATGCTGCTTCCGGAAACCATGTTGTTACCCTGCCCATTTATCAGGCATCGGGAACTACTAGGGTCGCTATCGACAACTTGAGGACTTTAGTAAGGTATTCTACTCCTGGCTCATCAAGTTGCTTCAACCTCACCATGGAGATTCCATCTGGACCAAGCGCCTTGGATGATTTCGCGTTTCTGATGACACTTGCTACATCCTCCAACGTAAATTGTGGTGGTTCCTCCCCCATTTGATAAGAGCGTATACGGCGCAATACTCTTCTCTTCACCCGGTCTCTCTCGGGGTGCTATATAAACGGCCGGTTGATCTCTCTGGATCTATCACCTCAACGCCGTTGAATGAAACAGACGTCCGATCATGCTTCCAGGGTTCGAGAGCGACATAGCCGTTGCCCACAATTTACTCACTCCGGTACTGGTTCAGATGTTTTTGTCAATTTTTCCCCTTATGCTCGCCGACTAACCTGTTCACCTCTACCTCTACACCAGACGGTTATTGCCTTTAAAAGATAACTAATGTCAGGCAAATAACGCGGGCAAAACTATTTAACGGCTTCGTTTCCTGGATCACAGCAACCATAATATTTCTTCGACTCATAAAATCCACAACCTCATTTATTTTCCCTCGAAGTTCATCGCAGTTGAATTGGAGAAAAGATACGTTATCGAGAGTTGCGACAGCAATGTGCGGAGTTAGCGGCTGAGGCACAGGTTGCTGCTGCGGAGATTGCGGGGGAGTCACGTAATCCGAAGACGACGACAATGATGACCTGGACCGCGGTGATGACGACGACTTGCTGGGGACTGCATTGGAGCAGCATGAAGCAACGTAGTCCCTTTTGCTATACTCCTGTATCAGCTAAGGCCGGAACAACTCTTGAAATGTACTCATTCTCTGCATCCGTTGCATCTCACCAAGATGGATCTGTGGTGGATGCAGTTGTGACAAACTGAGCAGAACCATGGTCCGGGGTTTGTCTCAATCCCGGCACGGACCAAAAGAATCCGGAGCAAACATTCCGGGTAATGAAGCTCCCAAGTTGAAGAAATACACGAGCATTTACTTGCTGGGTTGACAGCCCTTGGTCGGATGTCGATTCCTCCGAGTCAATCCGGTGCATATAACCGGCCGTCGTGGGATTGATCTTTGAGTTGTTGTCCATGACCATGACCATGCCGATGTTTTCTTCGTGAAAGGAGAAACAAAGGGAGGCGGGTTAGTTTTGGTCAAAAACAATCCGGCTCAATTGGACCAATGTTTGCGTTGATGCAACAAATGAAAACAAATAGAAATAAAAACACAAATGGTTAGAATTATTTTCAAACAAAAATTTGAATTATTTTATTTAATTGTTCATGGAACAATATAAATTACCTTTTCACAGTAGTGTAGGCGTGTATGCTTCCGGTCGTAAACCAAGGATTAGATTTTTTACTGCCTTTTGCCTTATGTACGAAATACTCACAGAGGAGCATTCGAACGCCCGCAGTTACGGACGACCTCCCCGTATTAACCATACGAACATGGTCCAAGGACGCAGAACAATCCACAGATATGGATTCAGACCGGTTGGCGACGAGATTATCACACGAAGGAGCGATCCGCAGTTACAGATTCCTTACATGGGTTTGAATTAGTGGAACCCGCAGTAACGGGTTCGGACAAACATATTTTATTTTTCGGATCCGCAGTAACGGATTCCGTTTCGGAATCATTTAGCTTTACCGAAGCTATAGGTTGCACCAATGCATCGACCCCGTCCGAAGACTGCAATCCCTGACTGTCAGCACTTTCCAAAAGAGCGTCGATTTCGCTCACGATGTCGATGTTGTAGAGATTTGAGGAATCCATGTTACTAGGAAAATATGGGAATTTAGTTGGATGAAGAGATTAATTGTTCGGTCAAAGTGACTAATTTTGAAATAGGCCGCTTTACAACGTCGTTTGCGGTCCGAACGTTTTCTACTCGGCCTAATTTCCACGACGTCGGAGGAAGGTGTACGTGACGAATACAAATAAGATCACCTTTTGCAATTTCCCGTTCTGGAAATTTCCATTTATATCGAATGTGCAAATTTTTCAAATATTCCTCCTTCCTCCGAGTGCAAAACAAATGCGCAAGCGCTTGAACTTTACCTATGCACAAACGATATAGATTCGTCAACTACGACAGGTTCAGGAGGAGCTAGTAACGGGGCGCCTATCAAGAAATGACCTGGAGTCAATGCTACGAAGTCGTCAGGATTATCTGATAACGGACAAAGTGGGCGCGAATTCAAACATGCCTCTATTCTAGCCAATATAGTCGCTAATTCTTCAAATGTAAGCCGAAGGTTTCGAACTTGCTTTCGAAAGTGTTGCTTAAAACTTTTTACTCCAGCTTCTCAGAGTCCACCCATATGTGGAGCACCAGCTGGAATAAAATGCCATGAAAGTCCACGGGTAGCAAAAACAGCGGAAATGGAATCAAGACTTTCACGATTAAATTCTCGAAAATTGCGACGCAGTTCACTCGAAGCTCCCACAAAATTCGTACCATTGTCAGAAAATATGGAGTTTGGACACCCACGACGTGCTACAAATCGGTGAAGTGCGGCCAAAAAATTATCCGTTGATAAATCCGAAACAACATCCAAGTGAATCACCTTGGTAGAGAAACAAACGAATACACAAACATATCCTTTGGTACGACCTGTGAATGATTTGACATCGAAGGGGCAAGCGAAATCTACACCCGTAGTAGTGAAGGCCCTATTTGTTATGGTTCTTTCCGGAGGAAGAGCTGCCATTATTTGACTACAATGCCGTTTTTTTCTCCAATATGCATACTTTGCAACTGTTTACTACAGACCGGTTAAGATTTTGGATAAATATATGTACCTTTATAACAAGGGTGGGTCTAACGACAGAATCTCAAACCGTAAGCCAAGACACGAAGCGCTTTTTGCAACGAAGAGTACTTCTCAAGAATATCTACAAAAGATGATGGAAAGAAAGTAAAATGGCACTGCATCGTTTTTCAATGTCAGTACCCAGGGGAGCTAGATCGAATAGGCCTTCCCGATTTCTCTTGACTGAGCCATGTCGGCCCATGCCACCAAAGGGGGTTATCAGCTAAATCTGCTTCCTAGATCTGCCGGGTTATCTTCATCAACATTTTCTTGAATCCTACAAACTCGATTGGCCACAAAGGTAGTACAAGTAGAAGGGGTCTTCCTCAACCACGACAATACAATGGTAGAATCCGTCCAACAATACACCTTACGAAATTCTTTATCTATTTCCTTTACGATATTTTTTAAAATTTCGGATTCCAAAACTGCACCGCAAAGTTCCAGGCGTGGGAGTGAAATAGATTTTAAGGGTGCTACTTTCGTTTTACTCGATAAAAGATGCACGAACACATTTTTATCTGGCGACTCTATTCTTATATAAGCTACCCCCTGCTCTCGGGGAAAGCAATCCAAAATCGACTTGTCATTGACCGTTCACTTTCTTAGTTCGAACTTCGCTGACGACAGTGCACCGATCAATTGGTCTATAGCATTTAATGCTGTTTCGAGGTCGTGAGTACCTGCCAAAACGTCGTCCACATACATGGAATTGCGCAAAATATTTGCAGCCAGCGGAAATTGTGAATCAGTTTCATCAGCGAGTTGTAGAAGTGTCCGAATAGCTAAATAAGGTGCACAATTGAGGCCAAAGGTCACCGTTTGCAGTTCGTAATAAAGAATGGGTTTTTTTGGCGAGTCCCGATAAAGAATTCTTTGAAGCGGTGTATGTTTAGGGTCCACACGAATTTGCCGGTACATGTGAGTGATGTCTGAATTGAAAACGAACCTATACACCCGCCAACGAAGTATCAAAATTAATAGGTCGAGTTGCAAAGTAGATCCTACATGCAAAACGTTGTTCAGACTAATTCCAGTAGAAGTTTTATTGGAAGCATTAAATACCACGCGCAACTTAGTGGTTAGTTTTTCGAGGTTAATTACCGGATGATGATGCAAATAACAATAATAACTGGAAGACGAATTATCTACTAGCTTCATGTGGTCAAGTTCCAAGTACTCGATCAAGACCTTATCGTAAGAAAATTTGACGTCGGGTCTTCTAATTAAGGAGGTTTCATTCCGAATGTATTGCTTGAGGACATTAGAGCGAGATTCTCCAAAAGTGATGTCTACACCGAACTCGCATCGCAATGGTAGAGCCACAATATATCTACCGTCCTTGTCTCTACGTGTGGGCTTTACATAATTTTCCTCGCAGATACGATCTGAAGGGGTCATCATTTTCCGTTTGGGAGTACCTTCTAGTTCCCAAAAGCGCAACAAATTTGTATTGAGCGAGTCCTCTTCTGGCAAAGGTCTGAATTTCCGACGATGGGATAGGTCCACTGACAAACCAACCGAATTTTGAGCAAGCAATGTTCCAGAAAGAATATAATGGCAACTTCCAACAAAATTTTTGGATACAAATCGGCTCCCAATAAAAGATCCACATGGCGGGAATCAAACAAATTAACATCTGCCAGACGAATACTTGGCATTTGTGATTTTAGATCCGACGAAACCGTATACGAGGGAAAATTGCACGAAATTGACGGTAAAACCAATGTACGAGTCTCCAAAATAACGGCGAGATCACACGGACTTCCAATTTTCAGGGGACAAACTTTTCGACAATTGGCCGAAATTGCACAATTCACCCGGGAGATAGTAGCATTTGTTGAACATACAGGCAATTTCAACCTATTTTGCAACCGCTCGGTCACAAAAGAGTGAAATAGATTTTAAGGGTGCTACTTTCGTTTTACTCGATAAAAGATGCACGAACACATTTTTATCTGGCGACTCTATTCTTATATAAGCTACCCCCTGCTCTCGGGGAAAGCAATCCAAAATCGACTTGTCATTGACCGTTCACTTTCTTAGTTCGAACTTCGCTGACGACAGTGCACCGATCAATTGGTCTATAGCATTTAATGCTGTTTCGAGGTCGTGAGTACCTGCCAAAACGTCGTCCACATACATGGAATTGCGCAAAATATTTGCAGCCAGCGGAAATTGTGAATCAGTTTCATCAGCGAGTTGTAGAAGTGTCCGAATAGCTAAATAAGGTGCACAATTGAGGCCAAAGGTCACCGTTTGCAGTTCGTAATAAAGAATGGGTTTTTTGGCGAGTCCCGATAAAGAATTCTTTGAAGCGGTGTATGTTTAGGGTCCACACGAATTTGCCGGTACATGTGAGTGATGTCTGAATTGAAAACGAACCTATACACCCGCCAACGAAGTATCAAAATTAATAGGTCGAGTTGCAAAGTAGATCCTACATGCAAAACGTTGTTCAGACTAATTCCAGTAGAAGTTTTATTGGAAGCATTAAATACCACGCGCAACTTAGTGGTTAGTTTTTCGAGGTTAATTACCGGATGATGATGCAAATAACAATAATAACTGGAAGACGAATTATCTACTAGCTTCATGTGGTCAAGTTCCAAGTACTCGATCAAGACCTTATCGTAAGAAAATTTGACGTCGGGTCTTCTAATTAAGGAGGTTTCATTCCGAATGTATTGCTTGAGGACATTAGAGCGAGATTCTCCAAAAGTGATGTCTACACCGAACTCGCATCGCAATGGTAGAGCCACAATATATCTACCGTCCTTGTCTCTACGTGTGGGCTTTACATAATTTTCCTCGCAGATACGATCTGAAGGGGTCATCATTTTCCGTTTGGGAGTATCTTCTAGTTCCCAAAAGCGCAACAAATTTGTATTGAGCGAGTCCTCTTCTGGCAAAGGTCTGAATTTCCGACGATGGGATAGGTCCACTGACAAACCAACCGAATTTTGAGCAAGCAAAGTTCCAGAAAGAATATAATGGCAACTTCCAACAAAATTTTTGGATACAAATCGGCTCCCAATAAAAGATCCACATGGCGGGAATCAAACAAATTAACATCTGCCAGACGAATACTTGGCATTTGTGATTTTAGATCCGACGAAACCGTATACGAGGGAAAATTGCACGAAATTGACGGTAAAACCAATGTACGAGTCTGCAAAATAACGGCGAGATCGCACGGACTTCCACTTTTCAGGGGACAAACTTTTCGACAATTGACCGAAATTGCACAATTCACCCGGGAGATAGTAGCATTTGTTGAACATACAGGCAATTTCAACCTATTTTGCAACCGCTCGGTCACAAAAGACGACTCTGAGGCGGGGTCTATTAAGGCCCTAGCGAGGAATGATACACCACAATGTAGAATGTTTACCATAGCCGTCCCCAACAGAACAGATTTATTTTGAGACGCGTGAAATACTTGTCGAGATACCCCTGATGACGTGGATGGAACTGAAGGATCCCGAGAGGCAGGAGTTGAAGGATTGATAGGGATTTGCCGAAGACACGCTAGGAGTTGAATTGCTAGGGGCCGACTCACTCCTGTGCAATAAAGTATGATGGGTTGGCCTACATTTCGAACACTGATACCGACTAATGCAATTTTTCACCTCCTGTCCTTACGCAAACAATTGACGCATAATCTACGGCCTTTAACGGTAGAAAACCTAGCTGAAAGCGACATATTTTTTGAATCTAGAGCATTCAAAAAGCTGATGGGATTGTTGAGGATAGAGGAGGCACTCATTTTTGGGAGAAGAGGGAACATTTTGCGATGGGTACGTTTTCGTCACATGAGTTTGAAGTTTTTGAGTGCTAGATTTCTTAACCGAATCATTTCCTCGCATACCATGGAGACACATGAGTGTTTGAATCCGTTCCGTTAAAAACCTATCGAGGTCTTCCCAAAACGAAACAGATGACTTGTCTTTTACACAATGTTTGCTTAATTTTTGAAGGCATTTAAAGACAATATTTTGAAAGCATTTAAAGAAAAATGAAAATTGTTCGAAAAACAATCCAAAATTGTTCAAATGACAGCAAATTTCCAAAAGAATTCCGAAAATATTCCAAAGAATATATCAAAAACTGACAAAAAATTGATTAAAAACCAAAAAAGGCGAATAATTTTTGATAAATGCCGAAACACGAAAGATATTCTCAAAATTGTAGCCAAAAAACTACACAAAAAGCTCAATTTTCCAGAAAAAAAACCAAAAATCGACAAAATTGCGAAAAAAAAGTTTTAAAATAATTATAAAATTTCCACTGAATTTGAAAAATGAAATCAAAATAAATGATTTATAAATATATATATATATAAAAAAATATCAAATTTATATTTATACCCTTCACCACACTGTGGTACAGGGTATTATGTCTTTGTGCATATGTTTGTAATAGGCAAAAGGAAACGAGATAGACACATGGTTCCTTTTGAGAATATGCATAGAATCACTTTCTAAGTCGATTTATGCATGTCCGTCCGTCTGTCTGTCCATGTTAAATTGTAAACAAAGCACAGGTCACATTTATGATCCGAATTGGATGAAATTTGGCACGGGTCACTTATTCGGCCCAAGGACGAACTCTATTGAAATTGGGAAAAATCGGTTCAGATTTAGATATAGCTCCCATATATATATTTAACCGATTTAATGTAAATGGTCCCTATATATCTTTCGATTTGCACGAAATTTGGTACAGCCTAATCATTTAGGTCTAGAATGATGTCTGCCAAGTTTCGTGAAAATCGGTCCAGATTTAGATATAGCTCCCATATATAGTTTCGTCCGATTTCATGTAAATGGTACCCCACCGTCCCTATATATCTTTCGATATGCACGAAATTTGGCAAAACATATTGAATTAAGCCAAGAATGATGTCTGCCAAGTTTCGAGAAAATCGGTCCAGATTTAGATTTAGCTCCCATATATAGTTTCGCCCGATTTCATGTAAATGGTGCCCCAAAGTCTCTATATATCTTTCGATTTGCACGAAATTTGGCATAAATTACTGAATAGAACCTAGAGTGATGTCTGCCAAGTTTCGTGAAAATCGGTCCAGATTTAGATACAGCTCCCATATATAGTTTCATGAAAATCGGTCCAGATCTAGATATAGCTCCCATATATAGTTTCGTCCGATTCCATGTAAATGGTGCACCAAGGTCGCTGTATATCTTTCGATCTGCACGAAATTTGTCATAACGTACTTAATTGAATCTAGAGTGATTTCTGCCTTGTTTCGTGAAAATCTGTCCAGATTTAGATATAGCTCCCATATATAGTTTCGTTCGATTTCATGTAAATGGTGCACCACATATATCTTGCGATTTGCACGAAATTTGGCATAACGTACTGAATTGAGTCTAGATGTCTTCCAAGTTTCGTGAAAATAGGTCAAGATTTAGATAACGCTCCCATATATAGTTTCGTCCGATATCATGTAAATGGTGCACCAAAGTCCCTATATATCCTTCAATTTGCGCCTAGAGTGATGTCTGCCTTGTTTCGTGAAAATCGGTCCAGATTTAGATATAGCTCCCTTTTATTATAGATTGAATTAAGTAATTGACGCACCATGGAACCAATAGGAACAAAACGTTCTGAAATTAGTATAACCTAACCTGACAAGTTTGTTTGAATTCGCTTAATATTTGGATAGAGTTTCCATATATATGTTCGCCCAATTTCAAGTAAATTGAGCATCAAACTCCTCATGTTAGTCAGATTGACATCAAATTTTGCACAACGTACAAAATTGAGCATAGAATTACGTAGTTGCGTTTTCTAGAAGTACAGACATAGCCCTACTGATGACCTATTTATATTTGTTTGAAGTCGATTTATATACTTTATGGATAGATCGAGTTAGATTCACATAAATATCACATATTTTATTTCATAAAATGAGTTAATAGTCCTGTTTAATATACCCATAGTGGTGAAGGGTATCATATAGTCGGCCCCGTCTGACTTTACTACTTTCCTTAATGGTTTTTTTATTAAATTCAATATAAATAATACCAAAAATTATTATTTATATGAATTTCCTTCAATGCGGACTGTAGGGTGTAAGGCGTGATTATATTACACAATTATATTTCAACTAATCATACACACACTACTAATTTAATAATCAAAAATTTTCAACTTTGTAAGAAACGTGTTAATTAACCACACTCGACCGACCCGATGTGTGTAGCGTACACGCAACAAAGAAGAAACGACAGAAAAATAACTCAACAAGGCAAGCGACGGCTGCCTAACTAATGGTATGTATGTATATAGCGTGTGTGTATGGTCAAACAACAGGCTAGTGGCTGACCGTATGTCAACCAACGTAATTATGTAAATATAATTATATTTAGTGACAACCAACATACGTACGTTAACCAGTGTATGTATGTAAATATAATTGTGTATGGTTGATCAGCGAAAAAATAAATTAACGAGAATATTTTGTTTGGTTATTTTTTTTTTCTTGCTATTCTAATCGAATGCAAACGATTAAATACTATTATTTATTTTTGAAATAATTTAATAATTTCACTCATTAAATCAAATTGGTTTTTTAAAAATTGTAAATGAAAAATTTATTAAAAAATAACCACTCACTTTTTAGAACAAAATTACAAATTTAATTGGGAAAATTTTTACACTTTTTTTCTTTTTTCACTGATCACTTTTTGTCCGTCCGCGACTAATATACGACAGACGGAGAGACACACGGAACGACAAACTTTGTAAAGCGGCCTGTGAATTTGTTTTTGAAAAAAATAATAGGCCGTCGAACTTTATGATATTTTGTTTGTTTTTGTTTTATGTTTGTTATTATTATTTTTTCGCGAGCTCACAAAATACAAATCACTGCACTCACCTACCTGATTTGTTGTTGATGCTGTTTGAAGATGATGGTGATGATGTAGTTGATGAGGGTGATTTTGAAGTTGTTGCTGCTGGTAATCTGTGAACACAACAGATTTATTAGCAACTGTTTCCACATGTTCTCGTCCGGTTCGAATGGATCAAAATGTAAAGACGCCGAAATTGCGTTTCGAAAAATATAGAAAATAAAACACGAACGGTTTAGTTTTCTGATTTTCAATTTTATTGATATATTAAAATAAATAATAAAAAGGGAAGATAAAGAGAAATAACAGATTACCTGTGTTACGAAGCGATCGAGAAGCCAAAGAATAATAACAACAATGGTGCAAAATGTCGTTGGCGCAAAACCAATACTCATTAGAAAACTGACAGTTCAAGGTTGTATCAATAAGGAATATGCAGTTTTCTAATGAGTATGCAAAACAAACACAATGAACACGAGCGTTCAAAGGATGCACTTCCAAACAATGCATACAAAATATATTCTTACTTAAACAGATATTATGAAGTATATTTGAATTTCCACGAATTTGAATTGAGTTTTTTAAGATGTCATCACCTTATAATTCTTTTGGACATATTCTGGTCGAACTTTTTAGGTATGATTTTTTAATTTTGCTAAATGAAAAGTGCACCTTGTATTTGTGTGTTTTTATATTATCTACTTATGTTTTTCTCTGTGTTTCGAGTTTTAATTCTCTTTTAAAGCAGTTTTCATTTCAAAATCTGTTGCAAAAATAAGAATAGTTTAAGAAAAAAATTGTTTTAATAATATGGCAATGTTGACTATTCTCTTCAAGATATAAAATATGACATTAGATTTTAGGAAAATTAAAGGAAAATAAATGCGCATTTAATATATTTTGAAATAACAATTTACAATTTACTTATTTGGTAGAATAACTTTATTCTTGCCCATGTTCTATAAACCATTCGTTGACATTTCCAACGATGCTCTTTAATGATTGCGTGGCGCCCTCTGTTCTTAAATTTAATTTCGTTTTTATGTTTCCCTTGAAATTATGTATTTCGATGGTAGATGATAGAGAACGCTTCTGCAAAGTATGTTCTGGTCGTATTGTGGAGAGAATTGTACTAAATTCACCAGGCCTTCTTCCAGATACATACAATGTTATAACGCTAGAATCATCAACTAATGGTTCATGTTTGTGCTTTCGTTTATGTTTTTTGCCAGACTTTCTTGTTGTGCTGTGTTCTATGATACTTATATTATCTACAACATCATCTTTCGGTTCATCATTAAAGTTTTCCGGATATTGAACACTTTCATGCGATATGCTGTAATGATCCGTCATACTCTGTTGAAGAACGGAATTTTCATTAGAATTCAAACTTTCAAATTGTATTGGAGAATAATTATGTGGTTGTAGTAGTTGTTGAATGAGCAAACTATTGACCATTGGTAAATGTGAAGATGTTGGCGTTATGACAATAGTGTCGGTTATATATTCAGTGGCTGTAATAGTTTGAGCAGTCGTATCATATATAGTAGTGTAAATTTTTTTGCCCTGGAATGTTATAGGTAGCACCGTAGATTTACCTTCATACAGAGTGGTCAAATAAGTAGACGTACGCGTTAAGTATTCCGTTGACTGAGTTGCCGATTCGGTATACAAACCTTGGAAGAAATTAGAGGGAAACCCAATATTCCCTAGAAGTAACTGTGAAAGCAATATATTTGCTAGTGGTGTATCGGCCTGTATGTTCGGTTGAACTGTAGAAACGACGTTTTGCACAGAATAAGCTGTAGATGGCATAATAAAAGAAAATGATGTCCGTCTCCCACGAATTGTAGTCGGAGTAAATGTAACAAATGTTGTTGGAATTTCTTGCAATATAAACTGTGTATATTCTGTTGCTCCTTTAACATTTATGGAAGAACTTTGACTTATTAACGCCAAGGATGAATAACCATTAGATCCAAGTATTGTAGTGTATTGTTGTGGATTTAAAACTTGAATGCTTGTTCTTGCTGTAATAATAGATTTATACTCTGTAGATTTTCCATTTACTATGGGCAGAAATGTTTCTACAGGTATTTCATGTGTCACTGTTATAATCCCATTCTTGTCGGCACTTAAATGTTCACTATTAACTTCAGGAGAAATACGACTTCTACTTTTGCTGTCCGAATCTCTGTATGATCCCATCCGGGGACGAACTCCGTTTGAGTTTCTTCTTCGTGAATTTACTGTATTACGAGAGGCAGATGTTAATGACTCATCTTTTGGTTGATTAGTTGGTCTTCGCTTTCCAGCTAGTAATGTAGCCAATGACGAAGATGGCCGCCGTCCTTTTACACTGTTGTTGGATTCGGGCTTCCGAAAATTTCGTCTTGGAGCGGCCTTTTCTGTAGTTGTTTTGGGATCTTTATCACGCAAAGTAAATTTCGATCTCTCGGATGCAATTGATGAGACCCGGGAAGGCCTTATTAATCGTTTCTTCGAACTAACCGTATTATGTATTGGAATGACCATATTGTTATTAGCTCGATTTCGACTTATATTTGTGTGCTGTGATGGTGTCATTGAGACATATGATGCCGCATCAGCATCTCGATGTTCCTCTCTCACTTTTATTACTGGTTTGGGTTTTCTGAACCTATTTCTCTGGGTTTCGCGTTTTATGCGCAGTTTTGATGTATCGTACTCAGCCCTTTCTTTAGCATATTTATCGTTTTTTGTAAAGCCTTCTGACACAAAAGAATATGTATTTACACTGGCTGTGTTCGATAATCCAATATTTCCAAAAATATTTGTAGGAGCTATAACGTTAGATACAATTTCTACTCGACTAATAGTAGTTATTTTAGACTTTGTAGAAATTTTTGTAAAAAATGTGAACGTAGTGAAATATGTTATTGGTGAAAAATTTTCAGTGTTTGATATTTTACCCATAGATGTGAACTTTTCTGTCATTGTTCCAGTGCTTGTTTCCAAATGGCTTGCAATATTGGTATCATGCCCAGAATAACGCGTTGTGAAATACGTGTGTGTCGTATATCGAGTTTGTAAAACCAATACTGCCACCTCTGGAGATAATATGTTATTACTTGGTTCACAACATCTATTCCAAATGGCTGTATTCTCTAATTGAACATTGTCATTGTTCTGCACATTATCCTTATTTGGTGTGTTATTTTTAGTTACATACTCCAAATAATTTGCTGGATCAATATCACATCTAGGAACTGTTCTCGTTGAGTTTATCATTTCTAAATTCTGGGAAATTCTACTATAACCAGCAAATTCAATGTTGTTGTTAAGTTCTATTGGTCTTTGTAATTTGGTAATTTTTGACATTATATGACTATTTGTATTATGATAATAAGTTGTAAGTAGGGAGAATTTGGTAAATATTTCTTTACTATATTCGGTCATATTGGAACTTCTAGTTGTAATTATATCTTGGCTATTTACATTAGTGTCTTCCTGTATGTGAATGGAGGAAGGTTTCTTCAAATATGTGGTTAAATATGTGAAAATTGTATACATAGTTTTATACAGCATTTCATTTCGACCTTTCAAGCTTGAATCAATGTTCACCATTTCTTGCGTATTGCCATAATTTTTTTTATATGTTTCATAAGTCCGTGTACGGATCATTGATTTACTCACAGATATCTGATCAATGATATTATCTGAGCTGACAATGTTCTTTAAATACTTGGGTTTATTTCTTACTTCGTGTTTAATTTCGTTTATGCTGTCCACTTCCAAGTTAAAATTTTGAGCATTTGCAGCAAGTGGGACTTTCGATGGGATGATATGGGACAATGAATAACTTTGTTTAATATTTGTTAAATATGTTCCATTGTCGTACACATTTCTATCCCGGAGTACCGAAGAAGAATATATGTGAGGATTACTAAGCGTTTTTATATGGATGTCATTTTTTTCATCGATTATAGTATTAATTGAATGTAAAGCTGTTTCGTTTTTATATTGTTTCTGTAATCCGAATGATGGATTAGGCATGAGCGGTGTGAAAATTATTATGCTGTCTCCAACGGTGGTGGTGAAATCAGCATAACCGTAATGAATCATTGTTGAGAGGCAATGCTTCGTTGGGAATAATGTTGAAAATGAGGAAATCGTATTACTATGTATGTCATGCGGCGGTTGTACACTTCCAACATATAATAATTCTGATAAATATACATGGTCTTGTATTTGTGAATGATTTATATTTGCATAAGATTTACGAAAATTTTCGTATAGAATTCTAGAGTTTTTCTTTGTAATTTGAGAAATTGGATCGAATTTACCATCAATTGCATAAGCTGTCGTACCTCCATCCTTAACAAATGTGTTAGCTATAAAAAAATAGTAATTTTCTCATATATTAAAAATTAATCAAATTAAAAATAGCAAAAAATGTACCTGTAACAAATGAATAAAGCGAAAATTCGGCCTGGCCGAACATTGTATAACCTATTTCATAGGTACACTGACGGTTACTAACAAGCCCATGTGGATAAAAAACGGGTGGTATCTTTAAATAGGTGACATTAAGCATAAATGATCCTGTATAAACAATGTTTTCCAGTGATGTAATAGACAATACTGGATTCCAGAAATACTAAATTGCAGCAAGTTTCGATGGCAAATTGCCTAAAACTCAAGCTATATAATTCTTAGAATTTAATTTTCTTACCCCACAATATAAAGATTAAATATGGATTTCATGGAAGCAATTGTAGGTGTGTGGATTAATTATCTATCGCTACAACAAAAATCCGAAAAGGACTGTTTCTAGAATGCAGACAAATGTCAAACCTTGGCTAATTTGAATTTGCGAAATTAAGAAAGTAAAATTTGTCCTAGAGATAAGTAAATAGCCTTTTGTATTGAAAAATCTAAAAGTGGCAGTCGACTTTTGATCTATGAGAAAATTGTAAAGTCGACTTTTGAAGATCGACTTTCGATTTTATTCATAAATTCTTGGTTTATTATCACAAAGCCCAAATTGCCCAAAATTAAACTTTTCAGCATTTTACTTTATCTGTTCACATTAATTATAAAAAAAATCTAATTTTTGGCCAAACGAAATGAAATAGGCCCATTTCTTAAACGGATGGCGACTGGAGATATGAAATGTTCGCAAACGATAAACCAGTGCGAAATGATCGTCGTCAAAGAGCGGTGAAGCACCTCAAACGGTGGCCAAACCAGGACTAACGGCCAAGAAGGTTCTGCTATGAATTTAGTAGGACTGGAAGGGGGTTATTTATTATGAGTTGCTTCCATATGGCCAAACGCTAAATTCTGCTCTCTACTGTCAACAAATGGACCGTTTGAAGATAGCAATTTACCAGAATTGCCCAACAGTATGGGTGATGTGTTCCACCAGGACAACGCTAGGCCACACACTTCTACAGTGACCCGCCAGAAACTTCGGAGCTTGGATGGAAATTTTAATGCATCCGCCATACAGTCCGGACTTAACACCAAGCGATTATCATATTTTTCGTGCATTGACAAATTGAGTTTTTTGCAAATAGAGAACAGGATTTCTAGAGAGGCATTATTAAGTTACCCTTGAAGTGGTACCAATTCATACAACAAAAGGATGCAATTTGGTCCAAATCGGACATTCCGAAGCATGTTAAATAAAGTCGTATAGCTCATATAAAAATAATGGATTTCTTTTTCCCCAAACTAATATTTTCCATAAAATTGTATGATTTATTTGAAATCTTTACAAAATTTTTAATTTTTTTTCATTTTCCAGAAATCTGCTTGTCATATTTACAATTAATTCGTTCATACATGGGACAAATAATGTAGTTCTATAAAGATATTCTGAGTTTAAACTCATTGCTGAAACTTCAATTTCTTAGAAATTAATCCAAATTAAATAAAACAAAGAACTATGAATGTATACAGCAGAAGTGAAATATTGGCTTAATAGTGCACCGGTATAGCCCATTATCGAAGTTGACCTGCCTGCTGACAAAGGAAACCTCTATGCAAATATTTCACGATCTATATTAATTCAGAGGCTTGTGTGATTACAAAAGGCAGACTGGCATATGGATTCGATGGGATACAAACGGAAAACAAACATAATAAACCTCCATATTATGCTGCATTGTATAAAAATTGTTTATATGGGACTACTGCCAAAAAAAGACGAATATTAGTATTTGTTGGTGTGATAATTTGTTGCGCAATAGGAATCCAAAATACCAAATTAAAGCGATTTCGTTTGAAAACGCAACGTTACAAACGGAAAAACGAACTTAATATTCGTCCCATACTATGTTGGGGTGTTTAAAAAGGGGTTATATTCAAAATTTTGGGTAGGGAAATTAGTTTTTAAACCCGAATCCAAAATAAAAAATTACAACAAATACGGTTAAAAACATATCAAATTGCAGCCACTTTGATTGAAAAACTTGTCCAAATCGACATATTGAATCAATATTGATCAGTTTCGGCAGGAAAGTTTGTTTTCCAAATTACAGACAATTCGATTGAAAAACTTATCCAAAAGCCTTAAGTCCCGCATGATGGGGGCCAGAGGTAGGTGGATTTAGTATTAATATTTCCGAACTATTATATTGTGGAGAAAGCGAAAACCAGGTCCTTATAACATCACAATAAATTTCTAAGACCACAAAGAAAGAGCGTCAAACTACATTGAATTCGGTCAAAAACGAGCTGACGACGAGTGCTCAGCTCGTACCGTGGGAGTACCGTGATCATTTTTGGCAGGAAGATTTAGTACACAACCGATATTAAAAGTTTTAGTGCGATATTAAAAGTTTTAGTGTGAATGTGTCACTTTACAGCGAATTCGATCGAAAAACGCGCTCAAATATTAAAAATGCCGAAAATGTGGCAGTACTGTTATATGGACCGATTATAGTCCGATATAGTCCATCTTCGATGGCTGCGGCAAAATAAAATCCTGTACAAAATGTTGTCGATCTATCTCAATTCATTGTAGGGTCAAAAATGATTGTCTATATTCTGATGGCACAAGTCGTACAATTTGAATACAAAGTGACTTAAATAATTTGGACTGTATACACAAATTACTGTACACAAATTTACCCACTTCTCCATATTGAAAAGCTCATAACTTTACCAAAATGTTGATTTTTTATTTTTCGTTTGATATGTGGCATCCATAATCAGGTGTTGACTTATGAAATCCAAATAATAGCAGGTAGTAAATATGCATATTAAATATAAGCCTTAAAATATGTTGTTGTCTGTGGGCAACAATGGGCCACAAAGTATGATAATATGAGTAGATGATTAATTATATGTTCGCATGTTAAAACCATATATCTTTATTAAATATATATGGAAAGGCCATTTAATCGTAAAAAAGGTCACCAAAATATATAACTTCATTACTCTTAATATGTTCCGCATATATTAAATGATTTGAATATTAAAAAGTAATCTGTATTTAAAATCAGGTCTTTTATTTGTAAAAAAAAACAATGTTTGTTATATGGTCAGTATTTACAACAGATTTATGCATATACATAAGAGCGTGGGCTTTGCATGTTTTATTTTCAGATACTTTTTTACTCGACGAGGGGAGAAAAACTTCTTTCAGCTGATTTCGGTAACAATATATAGCATTTCCAGATTAAATGAAACCTTTTACAAATTAAATTAAACTTTTTCCAATTGCGATGAAACCTTTCATAAATGGAATGGAACTTTTTACAAATGGAATGAAACTTTATGGAATTGGAATGAAACATTTTCCAAATTAAATGAAACATTTATTCTTGTTCAAGGATATATAATATTTCCAGTAATTTTAAATCAATATTTGAAAATTAAATCAAATCATATTACCAAATATAGTTGGCTGGTTATGTAATAGTGATTGTTTTTTTTTTTAATTAACATAAATATTCTGTAATTCAGCGTGATTTTATTTAATAACTTTATTACTTAAAGCTAAATAAATAGTAATAGAAACTGGGATATTTCTTGACATATTGATCTATGATCAATAAGGTATGCTCTTGAAGTTTATAAGGTATGGAGATTAGTGTGCCATTTACATATATATGGGAGCTTTATATAAATCTGAACCGAATTTTCCCAAAGGAACCGTGTGCCTATCGGGTTTCCTTTTGCCTGTTACAAACATATGTACAAAGCCATAATACCCTGTTATACAGTGTGGTAGGTAAAGGCAATACATGTTATGACTATTGCGATGACCTTTTCATGAACTTAAAGTAAAGTATTATTCCAGAAGTTAGAGTTAATCGAGGTGTGCACTGAACGTTAACCCTATTATATTGTATTTTAAGAATTGTGGGCTTTTTTAACAAATGTGTACTGTTCCATTCGTTTACAAATGGAACTTAACTACCAAAATCGGTTAATATGACTCTGCGAAGCATTCCATAGAATTCTTCACATGTTAAATCCACTCCATACCATGATGTGTTTTAAACCGTGCTTCAAATAGCGCCTTTCAATTTGCTTTAATTCGTACCGGATTGATAATATTTAAATTTGGATTCGCTTTCAGTCGACCAGTGTTAAACTTTTGTGCTTGTTCGAAACATTTACCCTGACAAAAGTTTGTTTCAGATAATACAGGGTATAAATAATTTCAGGAAGAGCTCTTCACGCGGGCCACCGATTAAGGGTTTGACGATTTTTAACGGAACTTAACTTGGTTTAAAACCTATAAATTTTCATTGTCCCTTACCATTAGACGTGAGTCCACATTACTTAGAAGCATGAGGTTTGGGAACAACGCAACACCGTTTTTAATCCTAATCAATAATTGACCAATACCAATAACTTTTCACTCAAGTTCCGTATGGTCGGCGGACTTTAAAGGTTTTTTTTGTGATTTATCATAGTTAGGAGTTTTTTCTTTTATTTTTGTTCAAAACTTGGAACAATATTTTGAATGAAAATTTACAAACTTTTTTCACTGCAACGAATGTTGGTTCCTTTTGAGAATATGATGTAAAATTCTAAACAAAGTTGAGGTAGCATTCACTATTCGATTGGATGAAAATGGGTAAAGCTCACTTACGTGATCCAACGAAGAAATATATTGAAATTGAAAAAATCGCTTAAGATTTAGATATAGCTTCTATATATAACATCTTCATACTTGACGTAAACGCTGCAAAAAACTCCCAATTTGTATCCAGTTGAGACGACATTTTGTACAACGTACTGAATTACAACGACATGTGTTAAGTTTCGTAGAAATCGGTTCAGTTAAGATATAGCTCCTATATATATTTTCCTCCTATTTTATATAAATGGTACACCAAAGCCCCTATATTTTTTTCGATTTACAAATTGATCATATCGCATTAAATTGAGTATAGAACAATGTGTGCCAAGTTGCGTTGAAACCAGTTTACAATATATATTTTCGTTGGGTGTTTTGTAAATGGTGCACTAATCTGTCAAGGTTTGGCCGATTAAGATGAAATTTAACACCGTAAGTGGGTTACGTTTTGTTGAAATTGATTTCGATTTTATACAGTGGTGGTCAAGTTATTAAAACATTTACTTTGGCAAACATTTTTTGATCAGCCTTCGATTCGTTTGAGGTATTTTTATTATTATTTTTTTAATTCAGAACAGTTAGATATACTGCACTTATGAGATTTACAATGAAAATGAGAAATTATAGCATACAATTTTTTTAAATAGCGGTTTTCATGATAGAAAAAAGTCTTTGAAGTAGACACATAGGTGAAACATTGTGTGATTTTTTACTTTACTGCGTCTGGTTAGTTGCCCACTGTCGGAAAACCCAACCTACTATGAAAAAGCAAAGAAAATGAAAACCAAACCCCCCTAATTTTGACGACCCACGCAAACGTATAAAGGACCACGATCTGCGATCCTGCACTTGGAATGTGCGCACGTTGTACAGAAAAGGCGCAGTATTCGCTTTGGCGGATATACTCAAGAAGTACAAAGCCGATATTATTGTCTTACAGGAAATGCGATGGAAAGGGGCAGGCGTAAGTAAATCAGACGATTACGCACTGTATGGTCAACGCTGCGAATTTATGGTCAACAGGAGAATAAAAGACCTTGTCTCCAGATTCACTCCAGTAGATGAGCGAATTGCTATAATCCGTATAAAAGCGATGTTATTTTACATCAGTCTAATTTGCGCCCATGCTCCGACCGAAGATAACGATGAACAGACCAAAGACATTTTATGACTGGCCATGACATTAAAATTCTGCTAGGAGATTTTTATGCAAAAATCGGAAGGGAAAATATCTTTGGCCACACCGTCGGAAAATTCACCCTTCATGACGAAACATCCGACAACGGCATGAGGTTGATTGACCTCGCGGCAGCAAAAAACATGGTAGTTAGCAGCACCAGATTCCAGCATCTCGATATACACAAGGCCACCTGGATCTCTCCTGATCAAGTAACGAGAAATCAAATTGATCATGATGTGATAGACGGAAGGCATTCATCCAGTGTTTTAGACGTCCGATCGATCTGAGGAGCAAATATCGATTCGGACCATTACCTTGTGGCAGCCAAGGTACGCACCCGTCTTAATGTTGCAGCAAAGGTGCGATCTAATACAACACGGAAACTCGACGTCGAAAAGCTGCAAACACAACAGGTAGCCGAGGCCTACTCCGCTCAACTTACCCATCTGCTTGAAGAATGCACTTCTTGTCCCGATAATAGTATAGAAGCACAATGGCAAAGAATTGCCCACTCCTTACAAGCTGCAGCAAAAGGAACAATTGGGTACCAAAAACCACCACCAAGAAACCCATGGTACGATCAGGAGTGTCGTAAAGCTACTGATGAGAAAAACGCAGCATATAGGGCAAACCTGCAGAAAAACGTGAGCGTGAACAAATCGAGATGTACAGGAGTCAAAATGAAGTCCAGAGTTGGTAAAGAGTAACACACCAAACCGAAGGCTTTGGTGCAGGCACATCCTCCTGCAGAGATGAAGAAGGGAACCTGGTGACAGATACAGACAGCGTGTTGAGGATCTGGAAGGAGCATTTCGAAAAGCTTCTAGTATCAAATAGTGGCGATGAAGAAGATACCCCAAAACCAATAAGAGATGATGGTATAGAGTGAATACCACCTAGCCAAGATGAGGTCATAAAAGCAATTAATCGGCTCAAGAACAACAAAGCAGCAGGAGCCGATGGGTTACCAGCCGAACTATTCAAGTCTGGTGGCCAGATGCTGCTCAGGAGCATGCACCAGCTGATTAGCACAATTTGGCTTTGGTTTAAAGCCATGTCTGCGTTCGACATTACTGCAAAATTCATACGGCTATGCAGAATAACTTTAAGTGGCACAAGGTCAGGACCTCTCGGAGCCCTTCAATACCAAACGAGGTTTCAGACAAGGTGACAGTTTGTAGTGTTATCTTTTTAACATCCTACTGGAAAAGGTCATACGAGACGCAAAGGTGAACAGATATGGCACTCTGTACACCAAACAACACATGTTACTCTCCTACGCCGATGACATTGATATAATTGGTCGAACATTGCGAGCGGTAACAGCCACCTTTGAACAAATTTAAAAGGAGTCCGCCAAAGTGAGTCTGGCAGTAAACGGCGAGAAGACCAAGCTGATAGTATCAACGCGCAAGACGTCCGGTAGACTCGGACCAACTGTGGAACTTGAGAACTACAGCTTCGAGGTAGGTAAAGACTTTATATACCTTGGTACCGCCATAAATAAAACAAATGACATCAGTTTTGAAATTCGGAGAAGGATTATGATGGCCAACAGATGCTACTATAGTCTAAGTAAGCAGTTTAGAAACAAGGCCACCTCCCGCTAGACCAAACTCACACTTTACAAGACGCTGATACCACCCGTGCCATGGGTCAAAAGCATGGGTACTTGCGCAAGCAGATGAGACAGCTCTTGGGATGTTTGAGAGAAAAATTCTCCGAAAGATCTACGGGCCGATCTGCGTCGACTGTGAATATCGGCGTCGAATGAATCATGAGCTTTACAATTTATACGCGGACATCGACATAGTCAGTCGTATTGAGCTGCAGCGACTACAGTGGCTAGGCCATGTTGTGCGGATGAATGAAAATACCCCAGCTCAAAAGGCATATGAAAATGAGCCTACTGATGGTTCTCGTAGAAGGGGAAGGCCACGAATTAGATGGAAAGACCAAGTAGAAAACAACATCTTGGAACGTGGTCTTCCAAATTGGTGGACTTGCGCACAAGACCGACGTGCTTGGAAATCCTTTTTAAGCTCGGCTTATGGAACAACCGTTCTGTAACAAGCCAGCTAATTAAGTAAGTAAATTAATCACAGATAAAATCATTTACAGATAAACAAATTTAAGAAAATATGTAAAATCTATGAAATTTGGCAATTGGTACAGTAACCAAACATTCAGAAAATCCCCCTAATATAGTCCATTATGCTTAAGGACCAAAAACGGATGTAAGCGAAAACAGTATTATTTACAGACATTTTTTCCAAATTCATACAAATTATTTATTCTATAGCCCTCTTCGCCTACAGTCCATTTTCGTTTGACAACACATATATTTTATGTAATTTGAGAACCCTACATTGATAAATCACGATATATTTCATTGTAACTTGAAATAAAGAGAATACTAGAAAGTAGTCATTAATAATAATCTAGAGTTAGAAGGCTCTAGAATAAGATAAGAATGTATATAAGGAGATGAAACTAGATAGAGTTTGCCAGTTTTGTAATAAGTAGTGTGCCAGTATATAGAGAACAAATTCGAGACTCTGAGCCCATGGACTTTAAAAACTATTTCAGAATATCCAGATGTTTCAGACTGCTCTATTTTTTTAGTTCCCTTCTGTAGGATGAACGTATTGTGTTTATTTTCTTTTTCACGTCGTCCACAGTACAATTTATTTTATAATTTTTCATTACATGTAGAAGTTCTCCATACGGTTATGTCCCAGAGACACCGTTGCAATTCAAAGCAACATAGGATTTCTTTTAAAAATTCGTTTTCGGAGTCCATGGCTTCATTGACATTTATTGTCTGACTGCCGTTTTTTGTGTTCACATTATCGAACCAAACATCCAACATCTGACTGTCACACAACCATAAAAATGTTTGTGGTTGCCTGATGACTGAGAGAAATTAGAGGTCACACTAGCAAGGAAACCGATATTTCAGCAAGAGTGCCATTCAAAAATGATAGTATGTACACCGCGTAAAAAATTGCTAAATTCATAGTTCGTAAAATGGGTAGACGCATTATATGAAGTATAGAGAAAATATTGAAATTATTAAAAGACTATGCGAAAATGGATTGAAAAGAGGACATTTATTCGCCAAATACAAAGTAGACAGTTTATAAAATAATAAAAAATAGTTCTAAATGGCCGTTTTCCTCAGAAGATCAGCATTGTGATAACGAACTGATTTGCTATGGCATGTTAAATGATGCATATATTTTGGACGATGTGTTTTCGAATAAATCTGTTAACGAATATCATAATACTCATGATGAGGAATCCACTGTTGAAGTTTCCATTAAAATAATATGAGCATTTTCTACAGGCAACGAAATTGAACAAATGTATTGTTTTAATACTTTACTTTATTTTTTTTATTACAATAAGTTTTCAAAGCATTTGAATAAAAATAAATAATATGTTATTATTTAATTTAGGTTTGTATAAAAATACTAATTTTTATCGACTCCTGGTTTGGTCCTTTATTATTCGGTAAAATGTACGCGCTACGGTTTATTGCATCCTTGCTTTAGCGCCGTTGACATTTTAACGAGTAATTACTTGTCACTTGTTTTGCCGCCTCCTTTAGGCATCAAGGAGTACCATACTGTCATTCGGACAGACAACCAGTGCAGTGTATACAAGTGAGGCCGCGGAAGTAAATTGTCGTGTCAAAAACAAAACATTCAGTTTTGTTCAAAGGTCGTTTTACAAAGTCATAAAACCCCCTCTTGTTGTTTTTCACGCCAATCGAGGATTCTTGGATGCTTGCATTCGGCAGCATCATAATCAAAACAAAAACCAAAAATTTCCTTCATCGCCTTTCTTCTGTTCTTTGGTTCTTTTGTAAAACAAAAAAAAACACTAAATATTTTGTTCGCTTTTTCGGATTATGTCCACACAACACCATAACAAAGGTAATAATATTATTTCCGATAATATTATAAATAATCAACAAAAACCCAATGTCGATATTGACACAGTTTTAAAACCCCAATTTGTTTTTATTTTTTCTCTTTTCTTATTTTTTCGTTGCTGTTTTATTGTTTAAATTACTGATACTGAAAAAAACCAAAAATTTCGTTCACCGTTTTTTATGAAATATTACATCCTACAATTTTTTATTTTCATATTAAATCTTCTAAGTGTTCTGAATTAATGTCATTTAAATACTTCAAAGAAATCTAGGGCTAATCAAAAAATATTGCCCATAGTAAATGTGTTAATATATATATATATATATATATAAATATGCCAGATATAACCAACAATGCTTAAGCAAGTTCGTTATAAACGACTTAAAATAAATGAGAACTGAAAGTTGAAATAGAATAGATCGTTTTACGTAAAAAAGTTGTTTATATCCGTAGTTTGAAATAATTGTGAAGATTTGTATGATTTCTACGTTTTAAAATTTCGGGACCAAGGAATGTGTTATCCCTAAAGAAATTTCGTTATAACTGGTGTTCGGTTTTATGCGGATTTGGTATTCAGGACCTAGACTGCGGCTTAGCTCGCCGGAATCGAGTGGATTCTGAATTCAAACGCAATTTTCTGAGTTACATAAATATAATAAACGGATGTAGTTTAAATTGAACACTATATAGATTTCCACCTCATCGAGGATTAGGTGTTATACCTCAATGACTTTTCCCTCCCCTTATGACATTTTCAGTCAGCCATGGTATTTTCAGGCCATTAATTTCTAAAAATATTTCAAAAACAAAAAAATTACCAGCTATCTAACTAATTTTCAATCCATTTTTGGTTTAAAAATCAACACATTCTTTTATGTGGTGTACGTTGGAACTGCAATTTTCGAATTTCGAAAAAATGAATGTTGTGCTGAATTGTGCTAGGTTTGTGCCAAATTGAGCCGTATTTTTTCGAAATTCGAAAAACTAAGGACGTAATTCGAAAAAACATTTTTTTCGAAAAAATTTCACAGAATTGCAATTTTAAAATTTCGAAAAAATTAAAGTTGTGCTGAATAAAGCTCAATTGTGTGTTAATTTTTTTGTCGATATCATGTACCATTAATTAATGTTAATCTTCACAGTGTACTTATTTAATATTTAAAATTAAGTACGTGCGAAATTATTGTTTAAAGCGTATTAGAAAACGAACCAGTTCAAATGTCTAATTTCTGACTAAGACTCCTATGTAAACCATTTAAAAAATATAAAGATCCCTACGCGGAAATGTGCGAAAAGCTATCGGTATAAATTTGCTTGATAAGAATTTGTTACCGTCTCAACATCGGCGGAATGAAGCATATCGTCTTATTCAAATGGTAGGGTATAAAAGTCAAACAAATCTTTTCACAAATCGGGTTTTTGGAAAAGCTAAGAGAGAAGCTTCAGATAGGGAGGGATTTTTAATTTCAAATGATTCTATATTCAAAGTTTAACGAAACGCTTATTGTAAACGCCACCGGAAGTGTAGTAAAATCTATATCTTTGCCAAGTAAAGAACAGTGTTCACACATATTTGGATTTCAGTCGGTAGTTGAAGTAAATAAACGGACTGTTCCGATATTCTAGATGTTAACATCAATAAAAACAACAGTTGCGACAATGAACTGGTTTTTGGATTTCCAAAGGAATGTCCAATTCCAAACGAAATTATTTGCGATTTTGACAAAGTTCTTTTAGGTGCGACGGCCCGGGTGTTCTCGAAATCAAATTCATTACTCCATTATGTTGAAAGTTGTTATGAAATAATTAGGGGTCACTCTAATATATTTCCGCCTTGTTTATTACGTTTGGACATTTGCCACTTCACCAATATTATTGCCAGATGGAAGTGTTTCCAAACATCAAAGCGGCGTTCGCGCTATGTACCTAAGATCAATGTGCATCATGAGAAACCAGGAAACCTTCAAAGAGATACACAATATATTTGTTGCCATTCTGACGCTATGCCTTCACAAAAATGGCAACAAAGGAAGCCCAGCATTCCAAGCTGACACAAAATGTCCACCCTAACACAAAAATGTCCACCTAATGTCCACCCTAAGTCAAAAATTTGCAAATAGTCGACTGCAATAAACGCAAGGAAGGGGAGAAACCTTATTCACAAAGAGATCCCGAACTTCAGTTCCAATTGGATTGGCGTGGAAAAAATAAAACAACAAATTTAAGTTCCACATTACCGGAAACAACATCATCATCTTCATCGAGCAGTCCTATAAAACGAAAAGTGTCTTCATCAGATAGCAAATTACCAGAGGTATCTGCTTTCAAAAAACTGAGGAAAAAGACATCCAAAACATACAAAAAGAAAACAACACGTTACGGAAACATTTTCCCACAATTTGAACCCAGTCTTACAAAGCGAGGAACGGTAATTCCAAACGGATCGATGTGTCCCAATGTAAAACTAGATAAGAAACACATATCCCTTGTCAATACATGTGCGTTTGGTAGAATTGCAAGTATTTTCCATGTGCGTCGCAAATAACAATTTTAACGATGAGAAAATTAAAAACTTCGATAACCCATTAATACAGTGCATGAGGATATTTATAAGAATCTGTTATTTAAAAAGTCCAGAAATTCTGCTATCTCTTCAGTCTACGCAATCCATTACCTCAGAATATAACGACTTTGAGAAATCGGTTTGTAAAATTAAACAAGTGAATTCAGTCTGCAATGTATCGGATGTAATTCAAGAACTATTAGCTGAAGTCCCAAGCTACGTCGTCAAATACACGTGCACTAAATGCAAACTAACTAAGATAGATCCATCAATTATGGCCCGAATTCACTTACCAACAATTGTGGATAATGATATTCGTTCTTTAATAGGTGCCTTGAACTTCCGAAACAATTTCAAAAAAAGTGCTGTGACCAAGAAATGCTAACAACACAGCTCTACAACCCACACCTCATTATAACCGTGGACACCGGTTTGTGTAAAAAGTCACAAATATTTGACATTCCTGACACCGTGGTAGTTCCTGAAGGTCCAACGTACAACGTCGCTGGTTTTATTTCGTACTATGGAGGATACAGCAATCTATCTGTCGGCCATTATACTGGATTTGTTAGGGCTGGGTATCAGTGTTTAAAGTGCGACGATACATCTAGAAAAAATCTCCAGAAAGAATAGACGATAATACAAAGGTTGATACACAAATACTATTTTATACACAAATTAAATCATTCGAATGTTGAGCATTTAAATAACTTATTTATTTACTAGAAAAATATTTCTTTTATTTTATTATTTTATACTTATTCAAAATTAGTGCATGAACCTACAATGTAGTACTATAAATACTATTTTCACAAACAATGTTACCTAATTTGAAAGAGTAATATATTCTACTAGAGGTGCATTTGGATATTAACATTGGTAAAGACGAATTTTAACTTCTGATATGGTAAAAATATAGGAATATGTTATATTAAGAAATTAAAAATTTTAGGACGTTGGTGCATAATAAGAAAATTTGTGCTTGGTTAGCACAAATCAGCACAACATTCAGATTTCAAAAATTCAAATTTTTATGGAAATTATAGGCATTTTACAATTTTTGCGAGTAACGAGTAGAAATAGAAATTTGTAAGGTATGGATTGTGCTAGGCGAGCACAACTCAGCACAATTTAGCGCATTTTGCACTTTTAGCAAAATAACGCCGATTTTTATTCTCAAATAAATATCGATTGATTTTAACGAGTAACGTGTGGAAACACAATTTTGCGATGTATTGACGAAAAGTTGTACTAGGCTAGCACAAATCTGCACAAGATTTCGAAAATTTTTAATTGTTATGGAAATTATAAATTTTTTTCAATTTTAGCGAGTAACGATAGAAATTTGCAATGTATGGTGAAAAATTTGTGCTATGTTAGCACAAATCAGCACAACATTCAGATTTAAAAAATTCTATTTTTTATGGAAATTATAAGGATTTTTCAATTTTAGAGAGTAACGAGTACCGATAGAAATTTGTAACGTATGGACAAAGATTTTTCGCACAAAATACTGGTTTTATACAATATATTCGAAATTGCAAAAACCTGAAAACGGTTAAAGATATTACAAACAATTAAGCGACACAATTATGTTCTCTGCGAGCACAATACAGCACAACTTATATTTTTTCGAATTTCGAAAATTGCAATTCTGGCATATGTTCGAAAATCGTATTCTTTCGAAAATGGGAAGAAATATTGAAAAACGGAACAATTGTGCCGTTTAAATTTTTTTCGAAAAAAAAATGTTTTTTTGAATATCTTCCTTAGTTCTTCGAATTTCGAATAAAAATTACAGCACAATTTGGCACAAACCTAGTTTAACAAACCACAAACCAAAAAGTTTAACCGTGCCTGCGTCTACAACTTCAGTAGTGTTGGCGGTTTATTTGGGATACCATTTGTATTTTGTTTTTGCAAAATAGTCAGGCTGAATCCCAGTTTGTTGTTTTTATAAAAAAAAACAACTATTTATTAGTGGGGAGTGTATGGCATTGTTTGCCGAGGGGTAAGGCAGGGAAGACTATAGTTTCGGATCACGCCACTGATCCTCATCAGTTCCCTTAGTTTTTTGTTGGGATATTCTCCCCAGAAGCTATTGCTTCTATACAAAAAACCTTTCATACCCAAATGTCTCTTGTAACAAAGCGAAGTACTTAGCTGAACAACGACATAAACTGCATGAGAATTTCGCTGGAGCCTCACTTCGAGGTTAACAAGGCATTTACAAACAATACCACACCTTTCCCACTGTTGTGTGTTGTGACATCGCGACAAATGCACACAACGACTTTGTTGGTGTAGCTAGTGTCTACATTTCAATCCATTTCTTTCATAGTCTTTTAATAATTTTAATTTTTTCTCCAAATATTAAATCTAAATGTCATGCCAGTTTAAAATATATAAAAACTGGGTGGACTATATGAAATTTTTCCTATGGAATGTATGTTTTGCATGCACAGCAAATGTGCCCTTTAAACGAAAATGGACTATAGGACAAGTGGAACAAATAATTTGTATGAATTTGGCCTTTAAGCGTAATGGACTAGAAGCGGAAAGTACTGTACCAACCAATATCAATATTGATCCCTGTTTTATTACAGCCCATACAAAGGCAGCCCCGGTATAAGATATTTTTCTGAACATAATTTACACAGTGTAAAGATAATGAAATATTTAAGTGCATATCATAATTATATTAATGTAGGTAAGTGCGTGTAAATGATAATGCTAGTGTGCGTTGCTGGGGTGCATCAATAATAAATGTAATGCGCAGCTGATTATGCACTCAGCAAGGGACAAGCAAGTAGTTCTAGTGATTAGTACACAGAATAATATAGCCTAAGATTTCTGTGGCAATCTAGCATTTAAGTTTATTTAGATTTTCAATAAAACAAAAGCGATTTAACATCTATAAAGAACACTTCTTAAAGAGTGGTCCTTCAAGAAAAAAGAAGCAGCATAAAAAATAAAAAAAAAATATTATTATAAGAAACCCCTTAAAAGAAGCAAAAAAGGCCAATAAAAATAACAGAAGTCAAAAAGGATCAATAAAATAAAAAAGCCAAAAAGGCACAAAAACAGGAAAAAGAAAGGCACAAAAACAATCAAAAACAGCACAAAAAGCAAATAAAAATATAAAAAAATATATAAGAAAAAACTAAAAAAAGAAAAAAACTAAGGCAAAACACACAGCTAATAGTAACAAAGTCAAACAGAAAAAACAAATTCGGCAGATAGACATTATCAGTAAAAGGTGCAAAATCAGATCATCAAAGAAATGATTTAAAATTTCTGATAAACTAAAAACCGGAATGGTACGGAAAGTGGCATTAGAAGCTGTGTACAAGTCGCTCGAAACGAAAATGGACGAGGCGAGATTGAATAATGTAAAATTGAACAATCTGGGAGCAATCAATGACGTATACTTCAAGGACAACATACGGGACCGACTCCTGAGTGTGCATGATATATGCAGAGGTCTCATGCAGAAAATTAAAGAAGAACCCGAAAAGCAAGAGGTAGCAGAGCAAGTGAAGCCGACAGGAACAGAAATCGCTAGTACAGGGATGCAGCAGTTTGTGCAACTGCAAGAGCAAATCCAGAAATGTCTGCAATTTCAACAATAGGTGCAGCAGTTTATGCAGTGGCAGATGAGTAAGGAAGCTCCTCAGCGAGAAGTAGATCAGACGGCGTTAAAAGAATGTGCCGTAATTCCCCCACCGTCCAATAGTGGAATGAAAAATGCAGTGCTGTCTCAAATTTGCAGAAAAATTATTAAGGCTGTCCGATGCCATGGAAGTTGATATTACTGGATTCTCTAGATATGCTCTTTAGAATGTCAAGTCTACGAGGGAGAGACAATTCGAGGACGCCAAGCGGCTGCATTTAGAATTAACCACGGACCATGGACTGGAAGAAGTGGATGAAGCATTGGAAGTAGAAGAAATTATGAACACGAAAATCCAAATAATAATTGGGAAAATAAGTAACGTAAAAGAAGAATGTCATGCGGTGGAATTAAAATGAATATCTGAAAACCAACATGAAAGGAGAAGCCTTACTTACTGACTCAAACTTCAAGGCAACGTGGGAAATGCTGGAAAAGCGCTACACTAACAAGAGAATTTTATTCACGAAACTAGTGGAAAAGATTTTGGATCACCCGAATATAAATAGTCAATCTGCATCCAGCTTAAAGAAATTCCTCGATAGCGTGAATGAGAGTGTTCATGCATTGAAGGCGATGGAAATACCATTAGATCATGCCAATCCGATTTCAGCCAGAATTATTATAAGCTGTACATAGAGGGACTTATTCAGTACGAGCAAAATGTGAAAAAGTCTAAGGAAATTCAAAAACTTGCAGACGTGCTGGACTTCCTGGAGCAGTAATATGAAGCATTAGAAGCTGCAGCAGACTGAATACAATACGTTCCAGAAATATTCAAACAGCACGACAGATCAGAAATAGTTGGTCATGACATTGTGGCGTGTAGGAAATTTGAGGCGCAATCATCGAACGAACGACATAGTTTGGTGAAGTCAGCCCAGTTATGCCTAATGTGTCTGAGGCACGGAAAGGAAAATAGATGTCTAGTCAGGAGTGTGGATTGAGTCATAACACTCTGATCCATTTGGAGAAAGTATGCAACTCTAAGGCAATGCCAACCTGCCAACAGCCCAAATCCGAGTACTGTCTTTACATGACGAGCACATAACATTAAGGGCTTTAATGGACCAAAGGTCGAAAAGAACGTCGATATCGGAGGATGCAGCGCAGCTACTACAACTACCAAAGAGGAAGAACTATATAATGCTAAGAGGTCTCGGAAAGACTATTGTGGGTGTGGCAAAATCAAAAGCATTGCTCGAAATAAGACCGACATTTTTCAGCAGTACTAAGATCAAGCCCTAGTCCTGCAGAAATTAGCGTCAGCTCATCCTGATTGTAACTTCCAGTACAACATTCAACGATGGAGAAACGTAAATCTGGCCAATCCAAATTTCAACAATTCAGAAAGAATCGATCTGCCAATTGGGGCTGACATATTCCCACAAATATAGGAAAAAGAAGTTCGGCATGATGCGACGATCGTGGGGCAGAACACGAAGTTGGGCTGGATTCTTTCGGGAACTATACCAATGGAGCCTGGGACTATTAGCAAAGATGCGTACATAATCCCCCGGCAGATCCTCACATTGGAGGAAGAATGGAAGTAGAACCTCAAGACTCGCCACAAAGTGATGCTGCTCAACAACAAAAACAGCCGGCGCCTGTAAAGGAAGTTATTGCGACCAAGGTTACCGGAATCGTTAAATGGTTCAATGTCAAAATCGGCTATGGTTTTATTAATAGGGACGACACAAAAGAAGATGTGTTTGTCCATCAGAGTGCTATCATAAAAAATAATCCCAAAAAATCCTACGCTCCGTTGGCGATGGCGAAATTGTCGAATTCGATGTTGTTACCGACAGCAACAGAAATCGCTAGTACAGGGATGCAGCAGTTTGTGCAACTGCAGGAGCAAATCCAGAAATGTCTGCAATTTCAACAATAGGTGCAGCAGTTTATGCAGTGGCAGATGAGTAAGGAAGCTCCTCAGCGAGAAGTAGATCAGACGGCGTTAAAAGAATGTGCCGTAATTCCCCCACAGTCCAAAAGTGGAATGAAAAATGCAGTGCTGTCTCAAATTTGCAGAAAAATTATTAAGGCTGTCCGATGCCATGGAAGTTGATATTACTGGATTCTCTAGATATGCTCTTTAGAATGTCAAGTCTACGAGGGAGAGACAATTCGAGGACGCCAAGCGGCTGCATTTAGAATTAACCACGGACCATGGACTGGAAGAAGTGGATGCAGATTTGGAAGAAGTAGAAGAAATTATGAACACCAAAATCCAAATAATAATTGGGAAAAAAGTAACGTAAAAGAAGAATGTCATGCGGTGGAATTAAAATGAATATCGGAAAACCAGCATGAAAGGAGAAGCCTTACTTACTGACTCAAACTTCAAGGCAGCGTGGGAGTTGCTGGAAAAGCGCTACACTAACAAGAGAATTTTATTCACGAAGCTAGTGGAAAAGATTTTGGATCACCCGAATATAAATAGTCAATCGGCATCCAGCTTATAGAAATTCCTCGATAGCGTGAATGAGAGTGTTCATGAAAGAGAGAAAGTAAGCAACTCTAAGGCAATGCCAACCTGCCAACAGCCCAAATCCGAGTACTGTCTTTACATGTCGAGCACATAACATTAAGGGCTTTAATGGACCAAAGGTCGAAAAGGACGTCGATATCGGAGGATGCAGCGCAGCTACTACAACTACCAAAGAGGAAGAACGATATAATGCTAAGAGGTCTCGGAAAGACTATTGTGGGTGTGGCAAAATTAAAAGTATTGCTCGAAATAAGACCGAAATTTTTCAGCAGTACTAAGATAAAGCCCTAGTCCTGCCGAAATTAGCGTCAGCTCATCCTGATTGTAAGTTCCAGTACAACATTCAACGATGGAGAAACGTAAATCTGGCCAATCCAAGTTTCAACAATTCAGTAAGAAACGATCTGCCAATTGGGGCTGACATATTCCCACAAATATTGGAAAAAGAATTTCGGCATGATGCGACGATCGTGGGGCAGAACACGAAGTTGGGCTGGATTCTTTCGGGAACTATACCAATGGAGCCTGGGACTATTAGCAAAGATGCGTACATAATCCCCCGGCAGATCCTCACATTGGAGGAAGAATGGAAGTAGAACCTCAAGACTCGCCACAAAGTGATGCTGCTCAACAACAAAAACAGCCGGCGCCTGTACAGGAAGTTATTGCGACCAAGGTTACCGGAATCGTTAAATGGTTAAATGTCAAAATCGGCTATGGTTTTATTAATAGGGACGACACAAAAAAAGATGTGTTTATCCATCAGAGTGCTATCATCAAAAATAATCCCAAAAAATCCTACGCTCCGTTGGCGATGGCGAAATTGTCGAATTCGATGTTGTTATCGGCAATAAGGGCAATGAAGCTGCAAATGTAACCGGACTCTTCGGCGACCCTGTACGTGGTAGCTAACATGCTGCCTATATACAGCGTCGCAATCGCAATATGCCATGTCGATGATCAAAGTGCCTATCATAAATATATTAATGTAGATATTTCGAAAATAGCAATTCTGGCATATGTTCGAAAATCGTATTTTTTTCGAAAATGGGAAGAAATATTGAAAAATTTTAAACGGCACAATTGTGTGCTCTGCTAGCACAATTCAGCACAACTTTAATTTTCTCTAAATTCGAAAATTGCAATCTTGCCATACGAAAACGGTACATGATAATTCCGAAAATATATTAAAAACACAATTGAGCACAAATAGAGCTTTATTCAGCACAACTTTTTTTTCGAAATTCGAAAATTGCAATTCTGTGAATTTTTTCCGAAAAAAATGTTTTTTTGAATATCTTCCTAAGTTCTTCGAATTTCGAATAAAAATTACAGCACAATTTGGCACAAACCTAGCACAATTCAGCACAACATTAATTTTTTCGAAATTCGAAAATTGCAATTCCAACGTGTACCACATTAATAAACCAAGACTTTCACACACAACTTTCGTTTTTTCGAAATTCGAAAATTGCAACTCTGTGAATTTTTTTCGAAAAAAAAAATTGTGAATATCTTCCTTAGTTCTTCGAATGTCGAAAAAAATTACGACACAATTTGGCACAAATGTAGCACAATTCAGCACAATACTCATGTTTTCGAAATTCGAAAATTGCAATTCCAACGTACACCACATCAATAAACCAAGACTTTATTAAGATTATTAAACTAATTGTTTAGCTCAGAGGGGCTCCGCCGATAGGAGTCAGTACGCCGAATGCGTCGAGCAGTGGACCTTAAGTGGAGAGGGTGGTGGTGTGTACGTATAGCCGTATGCCGTTAAAGTTAAGCAAATAAAAGAAACGCACAATAGTTTTTGAAGTAATAATATTCAATGTTTATTGGTACGTTGGTTGTTTGGTGGTAACGATATTACCTTTCTAGGCACAACGATATGTGCTCGCAACAATATGCGTAGTTGTCTGTCCGACTGACAGATTGATACTCCTTGATACTTCAAGGAGGCGGCCGGGCCGAACTTAACGCTATTTTACCTGTTTTAGATTACGCGAATACGAAGTTTTATTTTAATTTTAGAACTATTGTTTATTATAGGTCTGTTCTCGTAGTGTAAGAATCTACTATATTTTACTATTTTCTTCGATATCATAAAGGAAGAATTTATTATCGAAATAAAAGGTAGTATAGTCGGGAACCATATTTTTCTACGCTCAATTGTCTACATTTCAATCCATTTCCTTCATAGTCTTTTAATAACACCATGCAGCACTAAAATCTTGAACCAATCGAGACCCCCAAAATCTTGAAGTTTGTGATGGTGGAAGAAAATCCCTAGCTGGGTTTTGCATTATTAGCTAAGGTTTTCTTTTAAATTAATTTTTAAAATATTCGACTGGAGGTGGATTTTAACAATTTTCGAATAATACGTACTTATTATTGAGTCTATATCTCGTGAACTATTCGAAATATTGCTTTTCTCTCTTAAGCAATATTCTTCCTCTTAATTAGAACTAAAAATTTGTTCTTGAGATGAAATCAATAAAACATCACCATCATACTGAAAATAGCACAACTGCAAACAAAATTAAAATTTCGACATACTTTTTCCATGTTTTTTCACACTTATTTCAGAAACTGCTACTGACTCGACCAAACAATATATGACAAGAAGATAGCCAATAGCAAATCAAACAACTCTTCTTATAATTCCGATTTCATTGGTTGACTCCTTCACATTGTTATAGCCTCACAAATTCATCAAAATGAACCAAAAAAAATCACTTCCAGTTGTATGTTTATAGAAATAAAAATTGCTATGCTTTTTCAATAAATAGGTACAAATTAAAGTAAAAATTAAAATGTTTGGGCCCTTTAGTTTTTTCGAAGACATGTCGCTGCCATATATGCACAGGGTAATATGCAGCGGTGGCAACAATATGCCACTTATATTTATACCCTTCACCACACTGTGGTACAGGGTATTATTTCTTTGTGCATATGTTTGTAACAGGCAAAAGGAAACGAGATAGACAAATGGATCCTTTTTAGAATATCCAGAGAATCAGTTTCTACGTCGATTTATGCATGTCCGTCCTTCTGTCTGTCCATGTTAAATTGTAAACAAAGTACAGGTCGCATTTATGATCCGAATTGGATGAAATTTGGCACAGCTAGTCTATTTGGCGCAAGGACGAACCCTATTGATATTGGGAAAACTCGGTTCAGATTTAGATATAGCTCCCATATATATTTTCGTCCGATTTCATGTAAATGGTGAACCAAAGTCCCTATATATCTTCCGATTTGCACGAAAATTGGCATAGCGTACTTAATTGAGTCTAAAATTTCTTGAAAATCGGTTCAGATTTAGATATAGCTCCCATATATATTTTCGTCCGATTTCATGTAAATGGCGAACCAATGTCCCTATATATCTTCCGATTTGCACGAAATTTGGCATAGCGTACTGAATTGAGTCTAGAATGATGTGTGTAAAATTTCTTGAAAATCGGTTCGGATTTAGACATAGTTACCATATATATTTTCGTCCAATTTCAAGTAAATGCTGTACCAAAGTCCCTATATATCTTTCGATTTGCACGAAATTTGGCACAGCGTACTGAATTGGATCTAGAATGATGTGTGCCATGTTTGGTGAAAATCAGTTCAGATTTAAATATAGCTCCCATATATATTTTCGTTCGATTTAAGGTAAACGGGGCACCAAAGTCCCTATACATATTCGATTTGCATGAAATTTGGCATAGGGTACTGAAATACGTCCAGAATGATGTGTGCTCAAATTCGTGAATTGAGTCTAGAATGATGTGTGTAAAATTTCCTGAAAATCGGTTCCGATATAGATATAGCTCCCATATATATTTTCGTCCGATTTCATGTAAATGGTGTACCAAAGTCCCTATATATCTTCCGATTTGCACGAAATTTGGCATAGCGTACTGAATTGAGTCTAGAATGATGTGTGTAAAATTTCTTGAAAATCGGTTCGGATTTAGACATAGCTACCATATATATTTTCGTCCAATTTCAAGTAAATGGTGTACCAAAGTCCCTATATATCTTTCGATTTGCACGAAATTTGGCACAGCGTACTGAATTGGATCTAGAATGATGTGTGTCATGTTTGGTGAAAATCGGTTTAGATTTAAATATAGCTCCCATATATATTTTCGTTCGATTTAAGGTAAACGGGGCACCAAAGTCCCTATACATATTCGATTTGCATGAAATTTGGCATAGGGTACTGAATTACGTGCTCAAATTCTGATGTGTGCTCAAATTCGTGAAAATCGTTTCAGATATAGATATAGCTCCCATTTATATATTCGTCAGATTTAAGGTAAATGGTGGTCCAACGTCCCTAAATAACTTCCGATTTGCACGAAATTTGGCACAGCGTACTGAATTAAGACTAGAATGATGTGTGCTAAGTTTGGTGAAAATCGGTTCAGATTTGGATATAGCTCCTATATATATTTTCGTCCGATTTAAGGCAAATGGTGCACCAGAGCCTGTATTTATCTTTGGATTTGCACGAAATTTGGCACAGCACAATGAATTAGGTCTAGAATGATGTGTGTTAATTTCCCTGAATTCGGTTCAGATTTCGATATAGCTTCTATATCCGACCAAATGAAAAATTTAGTATCGGTTGCAGAACGACATGCAGCAGTTTGTGCAACTGCAGGAGCACATCCAGAAATGTCTGCAATTTCAACAATAGGTGCAGCAGTTTATGCAGTGGCAGATGAGTAAGGAAGCTCCTCAGCGAGAAGAAGATCAGACGGCGTTAAAAGAATGTGCCGTAATTCCCCCACAGTCCAATAGTGGAATGAAAAATGCAGTGCTGTCTCACATTTGCAGAAAAATTATAAAGCTGTCCGATGCCATGAAAGTTGACATTGCTGGATTCTCTAGATATGCTCTTTAGAATGTCATGTCTACGAGGGAGAGACAGTTCGAGGACGCCAAGCGGCTGCATTTAGAATTAACCACGGAACATGGACTGGAAGAAGTGGATGAAGAATTGGAAGAAGTAGAAGAAATTATGAACACGAAAATCCAAATAATAATTGCAAAATTAGTAACGTAAAAGAAGAAAGTCATGCGGTGGAATTAAAATTAATATCTGAAAAACAACCTGAAAGGAGAAGCCTTACTTACTGACTCAAACTTCAAGGCAGCGTGGGAGTTGCTGGAAAAGCGCTACACTAACAAGAGAATTTTATTCACGAAACTAGTGGAAAAGATTTTGGATCACCCGAATATAAATAGTCAATCGACATCCAGCTTAAATAAATTCCTTGATAGCGTGAATGAGAGTGTTCATGCATTGAAGGCGATGGAAATACCATTAGATCATGCCAATCCGATTTCAGCCAGAATTATTATAAGCTGTACATAGAGGGACTTATTCGGTACGAGCAAAATGTGAAAAATTCTAAGGAAATTCAAAAACATGCAGACGTGCTGGACTTCCTGGAACAGTATTATCAAGCATTAGAAGCTGCAGCAGACTGAATACAATACGTTCCAGAAATATTCAAACAGCAAGACATATCACAAATAGTGTTTAAGCAAGAATCGATGTGTAAAATAGTTAAATAGTTTGCCTTTAATTTGAAAGGTCGTAGCCGTTGAAATCTGTATACTCCTCATTATTACATCCTTGTAATAGTATGAGGCTGACAGATTTCAACGGACTTTTGTTTACATTTTGCTATTGCGCCACCTTTAGGCATCTATGTGTCAACAAACAACATTGTTATTACTTGAGTACTTGAAATCTCGTTGTAACCTTTCTACTGGCCACACATATTGTTGTGAACACTTAGGCTTAAATTCTAAGCAGCGCACATATCGCTGTGCTAAAGGTAATATCGTTACCAATAATAAATACTCGGCATTGGTCGAACCTTTTAATAATAAATATCGTGTTTTATTTTCTATTTCTATATTTGCTCACGAGTACGTATTGGGCGTACTGACTCAATTGGAGAATCTGTTGCACTGTACCTGCCAACCACCCAAGTCCCTATAGTGCGGACTTAACAAATAGTTTGTTATGACATTGTGGCGTGTAGGAAATTTGAGAGGCAATCATCGAACGAACGACATAGTTGGGTGAAGTCAGCCCACTTATGCCTAATGTGTCTGAGGCACGCAAAGGAAAAGAGATGTCTAGTCAGGAGTGTGGATTGGGTCATAACACTCTGATCCATTTGGAGAAAGTAAGCAACTCTAAGGCAATGCCAACCTGCCAACAGCCCAAATCGCAGTACTGTCTTTACATGACGAGCACATAACATTAAGGGCTTTAATGGACCAAAGGTCGAAAATAACGTCGATATGGGAGGATGCAGCACAGCTACTACAACTACCAAAGAGGAAGAACGATATGAAGCTAAGAGGTCTCGGAAAGACTATTGTGCGTGTGGCAAAATCAAAAGTATTGCTCGAAATAAGACCGACATTTTTCAGCAGTACTAAGATCAAGCCGTAGTCCTGCCGAAATTAGCGTCAGCTCATCCTGATTGTAACTTCCAGTACAACATTCAACGATGGAGAAACGTAAATCTGGCCAATCCAAATTTCAACAATTCAGAAATAATCGATCTGCCAATTGGGGCTGACATATTCCCACAAATATTGGAAAAAGAAGTTCGGCATGATGCGACGATCGTGGGGCAGAACACGAAGTTGGGCTGAATTCTTTCGGGAACTATACCAATGGAGCCTGGGACTATTAGCAAAGATGCGTACATAATCCCCCGGCAGATCCTCACATTGAAGGAATAATGGAAGTAGAACCTCAAGACTCGCCACAAAGTGGTGCTGCTCAACAACAAAAACAGCCGGCGCCTGTAAAGGAAGTTATTGCGACCAAGGTTACCGGAATCGTTAAATGGTTAAATGTCAAAATCGGCTATGGTTTTATTAATAGGGACGACACAAAAAAAGATGTGTTTATCCATCAGAGTGCTATCATCAAAAATAATCCCAAAAAATCCTACGCTCCGTTGGCGATGGCGAAATTGTCGAATTCGATGTTGTTATCGGCAATAAGGGCAATGAAGCTGCAAATGTAACCGGACTCTTCGGCGACCCTGTACGTGGTAGCTAACATGCTGCCTATATACAGCGTCGCAATCGCAATATGCCATGTCGATGATCAAAGTGCCTATCATAAATATATGAATGTAGATATTTCGAAAATAGCAATTCTGGCATATGTTCGAAAATCGTATTTTTTTCGAAAATGGGAAGAAATATTGAAAAATTTTAAACGGCACAATTGTGTGCTCTGCTAGCACAATTCAGCACAACTTTAATTTTCTCTAAATTCGAAAATTGCAATCTTGCCATACGAAAACGGTACATGATAATTCCGAAAATATATTAAAAACACAATTGAGCACAAATAGAGCTTTATTCAGCACAACTTTTTTTTCGAAATTCGAAAATTGCAATTCTGTGAATTTTTTCCGAAAAAAATGTTTTTTTGAATATCTTCCTAAGTTCTTCGAATTTCGAATAAAAATTACAGCACAATTTGGCACAAACCTAGCACAATTCAGCACAACATTAATTTTTTCGAAATTCGAAAATTGCAATTCCAACGTGTACCACATTAATAAACCAAGACTTTCACACACAACTTTCGTTTTTTCGAAATTCGAAAATTGCAACTCTGTGAATTTTTTTCGAAAAAAAAAATTGTGAATATCTTCCTTAGTTCTTCGAATGTCGAAAAAAATTACGACACAATTTGGCACAAATGTAGCACAATTCAGCACAATACTCATGTTTTCGAAATTCGAAAATTGCAATTCCAACGTACACCACATCAATAAACCAAGACTTTATTAAGATTATTAAACTAATTGTTTAGCTCAGAGGGGCTCCGCCGATAGGAGTCAGTACGCCGAATGCGTCGAGCAGTGGACCTTAAGTGGAGAGGGTGGTGGTGTGTACGTATAGCCGTATGCCGTTAAAGTTAAGCAAATAAAAGAAACGCACAATAGTTTTTGAAGTAATAATATTCAATGTTTATTGGTACGTTGGTTGTTTGGTGGTAACGATATTACCTTTCTAGGCACAACGATATGTGCTCGCAACAATATGCGTAGTTGTCTGTCCGACTGACAGATTGATACTCCTTGATACTTCAAGGAGGCGGCCGGGCCGAACTTAACGCTATTTTACCTGTTTTAGATTACGCGAATACGAAGTTTTATTTTAATTTTAGAACTATTGTTTATTATAGGTCTGTTCTCGTAGTGTAAGAATCTACTATATTTTACTATTTTCTTCGATATCATAAAGGAAGAATTTATTATCGAAATAAAAGGTAGTATAGTCGGGAACCATATTTTTCTACGCTCAATTGTCTACATTTCAATCCATTTCCTTCATAGTCTTTTAATAACACCATGCAGCACTAAAATCTTGAACCAATCGAGACCCCCAAAATCTTGAAGTTTGTGATGGTGGAAGAAAATCCCTAGCTGGGTTTTGCATTATTAGCTAAGGTTTTCTTTTAAATTAATTTTTAAAATATTCGACTGGAGGTGGATTTTAACAATTTTCGAATAATACGTACTTATTATTGAGTCTATATCTCGTGAACTATTCGAAATATTGCTTTTCTCTCTTAAGCAATATTCTTCCTCTTAATTAGAACTAAAAATTTGTTCTTGAGATGAAATCAATAAAACATCACCATCATACTGAAAATAGCACAACTGCAAACAAAATTAAAATTTCGACATACTTTTTCCATGTTTTTTCACACTTATTTCAGAAACTGCTACTGACTCGACCAAACAATATATGACAAGAAGATAGCCAATAGCAAATCAAACAACTCTTCTTATAATTCCATTGGTTGACTCCTTCACATTGTTATAGCCTCACAAATTCATCAAAATGAACCAAAAAAAATCACTTCCAGTTGTATGTTTATAGAAATAAAAATTGCTATGCTTTTTCAATAAATAGGTACAAATTAAAGTAAAAATTAAAATGTTTGGGCCCTTTAGTTTTTTCGAAGACATGTCGCTGCCATATATGCACAGGGTAATATGCAGCGGTGGCAACAATATGCCACTTATATTTATACCCTTCACCACACTGTGGTACAGGGTATTATTTCTTTGTGCATATGTTTGTAACAGGCAAAAGGAAACGAGATAGACAAATGGATCCTTTTTAGAATATCCAGAGAATCAGTTTCTACGTCGATTTATGCATGTCCGTCCTTCTGTCTGTCCATGTTAAATTGTAAACAAAGTACAGGTCGCATTTATGATCCGAATTGGATGAAATTTGGCACAGCTAGTCTATTTGGCGCAAGGACGAACCCTATTGATATTGGGAAAACTCGGTTCAGATTTAGATATAGCTCCCATATATATTTTCGTCCGATTTCATGTAAATGGTGAACCAAAGTCCCTATATATCTTCCGATTTGCACGAAAATTGGCATAGCGTACTTAATTGAGTCTAAAATTTCTTGAAAATCGGTTCAGATTTAGATATAGCTCCCATATATATTTTCGTCCGATTTCATGTAAATGGCGAACCAATGACCCTATATATCTTCCGATTTGCACGAAATTTGGCATAGCGTACTGAATTGAGTCTAGAATGATGTGTGTAAAATTTCTTGAAAATCGGTTCGGATTTAGACATAGTTACCATATATATTTTCGTCCAATTTCAAGTAAATGCTGTACCAAAGTCCCTATATATCTTTCGATTTGCACGAAATTTGGCACAGCGTACTGAATTGGATCTAGAATGATGTGTGCCATGTTTGGTGAAAATCAGTTCAGATTTAAATATAGCTCCCATATATATTTTCGTTCGATTTAAGGTAAACGGGGCACCAAAGTCCCTATACATATTCGATTTGCATGAAATTTGGCATAGGGTACTGAAATACGTCCAGAATGATGTGTGCTCAAATTCGTGAATTGAGTCTAGAATGATGTGTGTAAAATTTCCTGAAAATCGGTTCCGATATAGATATAGCTCCCATATATATTTTCGTCCGATTTCATGTAAATGGTGTACCAAAGTCCCTATATATCTTCCGATTTGCACGAAATTTGGCATAGCGTACTGAATTGAGTCTAGAATGATGTGTGTAAAATTTCTTGAAAATCGGTTCGGATTTAGACATAGCTACCATATATATTTTCGTCCAATTTCAAGTAAATGGTGTACCAAAGTCCCTATATATCTTTCGATTTGCACGAAATTTGGCACAGCGTACTGAATTGGATCTAGAATGATGTGTGTCATGTTTGGTGAAAATCGGTTTAGATTTAAATATAGCTCCCATATATATTTTCGTTCGATTTAAGGTAAACGGGGCACCAAAGTCCCTATACATATTCGATTTGCATGAAATTTGGCATAGGGTACTGAATTACGTGCTCAAATTCTGATGTGTGCTCAAATTCGTGAAAATCGTTTCAGATATAGATATAGCTCCCATTTATATATTCGTCAGATTTAAGGTAAATGGTGGTCCAACGTCCCTAAATAACTTCCGATTTGCACGAAATTTGGCACAGCGTACTGAATTAAGACTAGAATGATGTGTGCTAAGTTTGGTGAAAATCGGTTCAGATTTGGATATAGCTCCTATATATATTTTCGTCCGATTTAAGGCAAATGGTGCACCAGAGCCTGTATTTATCTTCGGATTTGCACGAAATTTGGCACAGCACAATGAATTAGGTCTAGAATGATGTGTGTTAATTTCCCTGAATTCGGTTCAGATTTCGATATAGCTTCTATATCCGACCAAATGAAAAATTTAGTATCGGTTGCAGAACGACATGCAGCAGTTTGTGCAACTGCAGGAGCACATCCAGAAATGTCTGCAATTTCAACAATAGGTGCAGCAGTTTATGCAGTGGCAGATGAGTAAGGAAGCTCCTCAGCGAGAAGAAGATCAGACGGCGTTAAAAGAATGTGCCGTAATTCCCCCACAGTCCAATAGTGGAATGAAAAATGCAGTGCTGTCTCACATTTGCAGAAAAATTATAAAGCTGTCCGATGCCATGAAAGTTGACATTGCTGGATTCTCTAGATATGCTCTTTAGAATGTCATGTCTACGAGGGAGAGACAGTTCGAGGACGCCAAGCGGCTGCATTTAGAATTAACCACGGAACATGGACTGGAAGAAGTGGATGAAGAATTGGAAGAAGTAGAAGAAATTATGAACACGAAAATCCAAATAATAATTGCAAAATTAGTAACGTAAAAGAAGAAAGTCATGCGGTGGAATTAAAATTAATATCTGAAAAACAACCTGAAAGGAGAAGCCTTACTTACTGACTCAAACTTCAAGGCAGCGTGGGAGTTGCTGGAAAAGCGCTACACTAACAAGAGAATTTTATTCACGAAACTAGTGGAAAAGATTTTGGATCACCCGAATATAAATAGTCAATCGACATCCAGCTTAAATAAATTCCTTGATAGCGTGAATGAGAGTGTTCATGCATTGAAGGCGATGGAAATACCATTAGATCATGCCAATCCGATTTCAGCCAGAATTATTATAAGCTGTACATAGAGGGACTTATTCGGTACGAGCAAAATGTGAAAAATTCTAAGGAAATTCAAAAACATGCAGACGTGCTGGACTTCCTGGAACAGTATTATCAAGCATTAGAAGCTGCAGCAGACTGAATACAATACGTTCCAGAAATATTCAAACAGCAAGACATATCACAAATAGTGTTTAAGCAAGAATCGATGTGTAAAATAGTTAAATAGTTTGCCTTTAATTTGAAAGGTCGTAGCCGTTGAAATCTGTATACTCCTCATTATTACATCCTTGTAATAGTATGAGGCTGACAGATTTCAACGGACTTTTGTTTACATTTTGCTATTGCGCCACCTTTAGGCATCTATGTGTCAACAAACAACATTGTTATTACTTGAGTACTTGAAATCTCGTTGTAACCTTTCTACTGGCCACACATATTGTTGTGAACACTTAGGCTTAAATTCTAAGCAGCGCACATATCGCTGTGCTAAAGGTAATATCGTTACCAATAATAAATACTCGGCATTGGTCGAACCTTTTAATAATAAATATCGTGTTTTATTTTCTATTTCTATATTTGCTCACGAGTACGTATTGGGCGTACTGACTCAATTGGAGAATCTGTTGCACTGTACCTGCCAACCACCCAAGTCCCTATAGTGCGGACTTAACAAATAGTTTGTTATGACATTGTGGCGTGTAGGAAATTTGAGAGGCAATCATCGAACGAACGACATAGTTGGGTGAAGTCAGCCCACTTATGCCTAATGTGTCTGAGGCACGCAAAGGAAAAGAGATGTCTAGTCAGGAGTGTGGATTGGGTCATAACACTCTGATCCATTTGGAGAAAGTAAGCAACTCTAAGGCAATGCCAACCTGCCAACAGCCCAAATCGCAGTACTGTCTTTACATGACGAGCACATAACATTAAGGGCTTTAATGGACCAAAGGTCGAAAATAACGTCGATATGGGAGGATGCAGCACAGCTACTACAACTACCAAAGAGGAAGAACGATATGAAGCTAAGAGGTCTCGGAAAGACTATTGTGCGTGTGGCAAAATCAAAAGTATTGCTCGAAATAAGACCGACATTTTTCAGCAGTACTAAGATCAAGCCGTAGTCCTGCCGAAATTAGCGTCAGCTCATCCTGATTGTAACTTCCAGTACAACATTCAACGATGGAGAAACGTAAATCTGGCCAATCCAAATTTCAACAATTCAGAAAGAATCGATCTGGCAATTGGGGCTGACATATTCCCACAAATATTGGAAAACGAAGTTCGGCATGATGCGACAATCGTGGGGCAGAACACGAAGTTGGGCTGAATTCTTTCGGGAACTATACCAATGGAGCCTGGGACTATTAGCAAAGATGCGTACATAATCCCCCGGCAGATCCTCACATTGAAGGAAGAATGGAAGTAGAACCTCAAGACTCGCCACAAAGTGGTGCTGCTCAACAACAAAAACAGCCGGCGCCTGTAAAGGAAGTTATTGCGACCAAGGTTACCGGAATCGTTAAATGGTTCAATGTCAAAATCGGCTATGGTTTTATTAATAGGGACGACACAAAAGAAGATGTGTTTGTCCGTCAGAGTGCTATCATCAAAAATAATCCCAAAAAAACCTTCGCTCCGTTGGCGATGGCGAAATTGTCGAATTCGATGTTGTTATCGGCGATAAGGGCAATGAAGCTGCAAATGTAACCGGACTCTTCGGCGAACCTGTACGTGGTAGCTAACTTGCTGCCGATAAACAGCGTCGCAATCGCAATATGCCATGTCGATGATCAAAGTGCTTATCATAAATATATTAATGTAGATAAGTGCGTGTAAGTGATAATTCTGTGACAATCTAGCATTTAAGTATATTTAGATTTTCCATAAGACAGAAGCGATTAAACATCCATAAAGAACACTTCTCAAACACAAGGTCCTTTCAGAAGACAAGTTTTTTTCATAAGAGCCCGTTCAATTTTAGGTTTTGATTGTAATGTCATGGTGGAGGGTATACAAATTTCAGACGAGACGAACATAGAAACGTTTTTATTTCTTATTTATATTTGTTTTCTTTTTTTGCAAAAACTCTTTAAATTTGTTAATTTTAGTAAACCTGTTACCATGTTGAGAAATGATTGTTGACCTTTGGACTTTATTTTTATTTTTTTTTTTTTTAATTTATTAATTTTTCCGGCTTGAGGTCATTGAAAATTAAAAAGATTTTTGGTTTCTTTTTTAATTTATTTTTATTTTTCCAATATTTCGATCATCGTCGATGATCATCATCAGGGATTGACTTTAAAAAACAAAAAACATAATTACATAAATTTATTAACAAAATTACAAAATTGGTTTTTAGTTACATTTTATTTTTCTTATTAACACAGATTAACTTCCACTCTCATTGAATTGACTAGATCAACTAACTCTTTTTTTTTTTTTTTGTTGGAGCTTTTTTCAATTATGCTCCTGTATATTTGTGCACAATGTTCTGTATCTGTCTTAAAATTGATACGGTTTTTGGCAGGTACATTTATTATGTGTAACATTTCTAACATAAATCTTCTTTTATAGTTTGCCTCGCGTGTTAAAATGTTAACATCTTTAAAGTTAGGTGTGTGTCCAGTTTGAGAACAGTGTACTGCTAGGGCTGTTTTCTGTTCTAGAGGTTTGTTTTTATTTTTATGATCAGACTTGTGGCCGCTTATTCTTGTTTTTAGTTTTGTCTTTGTAGTGCCAACATATACCTTTTGGCATATGTTGGACTTGTCACCATTGCACTTGATTTCATAAACTAAATTAGATTGTTCGTCTGGAGGGGTTTTTGATTTTGTCCGACTAAAGAAGTTGTTATTTGTATTGCTACTTTTTAAAGCAAGTCTGTAATGTTCTTTGTCATATAGGTTTGAATTGGCGAAGCGTTCGGATAGACCAGGTACATATGTGCACTTTTTGTATATTGTGTCAGGTTTTTGTTCGTCCTTAGCAGTTTTAGTCGTTTTTACATGCTTTATTAAATCTTCAATTGTTTGGCTCGGGAAGTCATTCATTTTTAATATTTTTCTAATTTTTATTTTATTTTTGTGGTGAAATTGCTTGTCACTGATATTGAGCACTCTCCTTATAAAATTTGTGGCAGTGTTAATTTTAATATTCCGAGAGTGTTTGGAATGGAAATTTATGATTCTTCCGGATGCAGTCGACTTTTGGTACCAATCTAGTTTTAGTTTGCGTCCTTCTCTATGTATCATTGAGTCAAGATATGGGAGCTTATTTTCGGATTCACATTCCATTGTGAATTTTATTTGTTTGTTATATTCGTTTAGTACTGCAAGGGTATTGTCAATTTGATCTTTCTTAACTATGCAAAATATGTCATCTACATATTTTGTTAATAATCTTGGTTTCGTAGTCAATTTGTTTATAGTTTCGTCAAGTAATTTTTCCATAACTATGTCCGCAATTATTGGTGAGATTGGGGATCCCATTGGCATACCTTTTTGTTGTTCATATAATCTTTCGTTATATAAAAAATACCGGGAGTTTTTTATGCAAGTAGTCAAAATTTCTATAAATAGTTCTTCGGGGATTTTTGTGTATTCCTTAAGAGTGGTCCATTTTTCTCTTATAATGTTAATTGCCAGGTTTACCGGTACACTGGGAAATAGAGATACTACGTCAAAAGATATGAGCATTTCATCACCGTCAATGTATTCATTTTTGATTCTGGATTTGAATTCAACTGCGTCCTTTATATTATATTTTGATTCTTTTGTCAAATTATTTAATATTGCTGCCATGTATTTTGACAACTCATAAGTAGGCGAGTTAATAAATGAGCATATCGGTCTCAGCGGGATGCCTTTCTTGTGAATTTTTGGAAGTCCATATATTTTTGGAGGTAATGAAGTCCGGTTTGTTAATTTATTCTTTTCGATTTCGTTGATTACGTTTAATTCAAAAAGTTTTATAACTAGTTTATTGCACTTATCCTGTAGTCCTGTTGTTGGATCTTTCCTAATTCGCCTATATGTACACATGTCCATAAGAATTTGATTCATTTTTTCGTCATATTCGTTTTTTTGCATAGCCACAGTCTTTCCACCCTTGTCTGAGTTAAGTATCAGAATGTGTTTGTTTTGTTTTAAGAATTTTGTAGTTTGCCCCACTGTGTCCAATATGAAACGGTCTCTTTTTCCCAAGTTTGTATTTTTTAAGTGATCGTGTATGAGCGTTACTAAATTTATTCTCGCGTTCTCTTGATTCTCTTTACTCTCTAATGTTTGGATGAAAATCATTTATAGATAAAAAATTCTAAGAAAATCTGTAAAATATATAAAAATTGGCAACAATTTGTACCGTACACCTAACATGAGGAAAATCAAACTTCATATAGGAAAAAAAAAGATCCGAATACACCAGAAACTGCTAGATTTAGTAGAAATCAATAAATACTTCTTAAAATAAATAAATACTTGAAATAAAAACATAAAGAATTTAGAATATACCTAAAGGAACGATGCGATTTCGATAGCTTTTATTGAAGAAGGCCGGAATATGTTTGCAGTATGTGAGGAAATTTCGATTAATATTGACATTTGTTATATCAAATCGGTTGTTCAAGCAGTACAGAATATGTTTTACCAAAACTATACCAGTCACAACAGAATGAACAGAGATAAATGCCTATGTTGGCCAGGAAAAGTTTTTAAAATACAGCAGCATTTTTAATGTTAAACTTTGGAACTTTCAAATCTGTTGAACATGGACATATTTTTGAAATGAATAATGCTCACTTAATCTATTTCATCCTCAAAAAAACCAAACATTTACAGTTTGATATATAAGTATTTGATATTTGAAATCTTGTGTTGAGCATCAAAAATGTTGCTGTGTGCCAAAAACTTTTACTGGTCAACATAGGGGTTTATCTCTGTTCATTCTGTTGTGACTGATATATTTTTTGATAAAATATATTCTGTACTACTCGAAGAATCGATTTGATATAATAAATGTCGATATTAATCGAAATTTATTCACATTCTGCAAACATATTCCGGCCTATAAAATGCATCTAACAAACATTTCGCAACAGCAATTGAGCGCTAATAACGTAGCGCCTGAAAACAATTATACTCAATCCCAAATAGAAACTCATTACTGACGAATCAAGTAGTGAGTTTCCATGCTCATAAAGAACAGCGTCTAGTACAAACGTTCAAACACTAGCAAAAATTAACCATGATGGTGTTATGTTACCAACTGCTTCAGTGCAAATAATGCATTCAGGACAAAAATTCACAGTACGTGCATTGTTAGATTCGGCATCTAACAGAACTTTTATCACAAATAAAATAGTAAACCGCTTAAACATCGCCACGAAAAAGGAAGATTTTCGTATCAGTGGACTGAGTGGTACAATAATAACAAATGCAAATAAATCTTGTTATATTACATTATGTGCCGACAAAACACCTTTTGAACTGGAAGCAGAAGTTATAGTGGTACGAAACCTTACTAGTTAACTGCCAACTAGATCTCTTCCAAACTCAAACACTAACGAAATACAAGATTTAAAACTAGGGTTTTGCGGTGTCAGCTCAAATAGATATGTTGATGGGAAGTGATGTTCTTCCATCAATAATGCTAAATGCATCAAATGTGTTGTAAAAATGTAATATGATAGCACAAAACTCAATATACGGATGGTATATGCGGACCAATTGCATAAGACAGTATGGCATTGGCTACAGTCGAAGTGTCTTCGAAACGTGAAGAAGAAGACATAGGCGTATTATTACGAAAATTCTGGGAACAAGAGGAAGTTCAACGGGCTCCTATTGAGTACTGTGAAGACTTTTACAAGAAAACAACGTGCCATCGACCGGACGGTAGATATAAAGTAAAATTGTCATTTAAAAAAGTATATTCATAATCCATGTTTTTAGAATCGGCTCAAGGCTCTACGCCAATATGAAAATATGGAAAAAAAGTTAAATAAAGACAAAATACTTGCAAACACATTTTAAATGGGCATATGAAATGATGTATGCCAAGAGAAATAAAGAGTGAAGAAAAGTACTGATGTACTACTTACCTCATCATGGCCTTCAAAGTATCAGTACAAAGTTTAGAGTAGTGCTTAATGGGCCATGCAAAACAAATAGGTAATTTTCATTGAATGATGTACTATATACAGGCCCAACGTTACAAAAACATTTAACGACTGCAAAAAATATTAACATCTGTATCAGAGAATATTGTTTCGAAGAAATGAAATCGTTCAAATCGAAGATTATGAAATAAACACTGTCACATTTGGTATTAACTGTGCGCCATTCCTGGCAAATATAACCGCTATTGCAGCTGGCCAAATTAAGCGGCCGCTAGCTAAAAATATACTTAAAAAAGAAGTGTATGTCGACAACACATTAGCAGGGGCACAATTGACTCCGCACTACATGCACAACATGAAATGAAAAACGTTGAAATTAGCCGAATTTCTATTAAAAAAATAACAGCGAATCACCCAAACCTTTCATATAAAACGGAGTCACTCTTGGTGGCTGAAAATGTATCAAAACAAAAAATTCTGTCAAATGTATCCAAATTATTTGACCGAGCCGGTTGGTTATACGAGCAATAATAATTTTACATGCTGGATGGCTCGACTGGGACAACAAAGTTTTAGAATCCATTAATTCGATATGAAATGTACTTGTGGAACAATTTAAGGGAATAGAATCTATAAAGATAACAATGTGGGTGCAATACACTCCGGATTGCAATATACAGATGCATGGGTTCTGCGAGGCCTCTGAAAAAGCTTATTGGGCACTCCATGCACTTCTTTGTTGCCAAAAGTAAAGTGGCGCCATTAAAAAACTAAGTCTACTACGATTCGAATTATGTGGAGCGAAATTGCTTTCATTTTTAGTGGAGCATACAATTAAAACCCACCCAATTATGTTTGAATGGTCCAAAACGGCTTTTAATCCCATCGTCTCAGTGGCCAGAATCGAATTTCGAATTGATAAATTAACCGGAAGCAAAGGGGATTTTAGTACATTGCACAAACATCAAAAAAGAGGTTTAGACAACACACAATTTTTCGAGAAATACTCCTCATATAAAAAGTCTATACACGTCATTGCATACATGTATAGATTCATTAACAGAGCAAAGCATATATTAAAGCCACAGGAATCTGACGACTTAACGCAAAAAGAAATTGAATCTTCACAAAGAATATCAGTTAAGCTTACTCAAAAGCTACATTATAAGAAGAGTGTACGAACATAGTAATAAAAAACTCAGTATTTCGCCAAAGTAATTTACGCACTTTAAACCCCTTTATAGATAGCGATGGGCTATTAAGAGTGAATGGACGTTTAGTAAACACGAATCTGCCAACAAATTTCCGAATAATCTTATGGCAGAATCTACATTATGCGATAATTTCATTCAATTTGTGCATAACATTAATTCACGCGGACATAGAACTTATGATGACAACAATACTAAGTCCTTTTTATGTCCCTCGATTAAGAAGAACGGTCAACAAATGCATTAAAGAGCTTCAAAGCTCACTTCAAAAAACAAAAAGTACAATTTGAAGGAGTTCATAACGATTTTAGTATGAATAGAGAGTGTTCTAAATTATCTCGTCCTCTTTCCGCACTATCTCCAGACCTAGAAGAATTATAAGCTTTGACTCCAGCTCATTTTCTAAGAGGTGGATCATTTTTATTTTATTCTTCTGAAAATGTCGCAATTGTTAGTAAGTATACCACAAAAACAGTATTGCAGATCATAATATGGTGTTCTCATGCTTTCTTTAAAATAAATGACGCTGGAATCGCTTTAAGCATGATTTATACCTAGAGATGGGCAGTTGGTAAATACCCGGTAAATTGGGTAAATACACAGTAAAGTGGGTAAATACCCTGTAAATTTTGTAAATACCAATTTGTGGGTATTTATTTGGGTACTCTATTGAATCGGTAATACAACATCTCACACCCTATTTCCGTGTTTCTGTTATCAAATCGATTAAGAATGGATAGTTTTACGATACTTTAAAGACGGGGTAAATACTTGGGTAAATACCCAAGTATTTACGAAAGTCAAAGGGAAAATCAAATTCTAATTGGTCAAAGCGACTAGCATAACCACCGGACGCAATGATATTTTCATTTTTTACGTCGGCGACATTAACGCGTCTGTAACGGGAAAAATTAATGACCCGACCTAATTTTCACGATCTTGGAGAAAAGTTTTCTTGTCAAATTACTACTAACTCATCCGTTTATATAGCTCTCTGCGAAAATTTCCACTTATTGCGTTTATGGAGATTTTTAAATACTCTTCTTTCCACCGCAAGCAGAACGGATAAGTAAAGACTTTCAGTTTTCTTTACCGATTGTATAAAATAGGAGAACCTACCAATAAATGACCTGGAGTTAAATCCAAATTACTATAAAATTGTCGAAGATCACAGTCTTAGATATCCACGTTGAAACTGAAATGAAACTGTGAAATGCTGTCGTAAACAAATCCAAGGTAGCCTGTAAATGTATTGTAATTTTACAGTAGCGACCAGCAAACGATTTAATGTCGCAAGGACCAGCAAAATGTACACCTGCAGTGACAAATGGTAGCGTTCCGGGGGAAGCTCAGCCATAAAATGTGTACAATACTTTTTTTTTCTTTAATGTAAGGTTTGCAATTACAATTACTGTGCACAAGACGCAACATTATGAATAGAAGTTAAATGCATTTGTTCATCAAGTAAACGAGCAAATTTACACTTGCCACCTAGTAACCTATCAACTGGTCCACAGTCGAATAATTGAGTGTCAGCTAAGCGTAGATTTGACAATCTAGAAGATAATTCACGACTGACCATAAAGAATGGTAGCATTCCCACCTACTCTTTTTCCATGAACAATGAAGAATCTAAAGACGGTACAATACCAAACGAACACAATTTCTTTGACAATAAAGACACAGTTTGAGTAACACCGAAAATAGTGGCATGAGTGGTGGAAGTTGTATAGAGGCCCAAACAAATTAGGAATAAACCATACTTCAGACGCAGGATCAATAAACGCGCGAGCTGGATATATTCTACCCTCATAAACAATATTTACCATAGCTGTGGCCAGTAGATCCGTCCTATTTTGTGACGTATGAAACACCTGTCTATTCACTTAACTAGATTGTTGACCAGAAGACGTAGAAGGAAGACTAGTGTAAAAATTGGCAGAGGAGCAGGAGCAAAACATGATGAACCCTAAAAGAATGGCGGAATATTACTAGTTCGGCAATAGTAATTGGAAAATAATTTTTTAGCTGTTTCGAAATTGTCATTGTATTTTTTTTTTGTAATGGCACAGGAAGAATTCCATGATCGTTTTCATTCGTTAAATAATTGTTTTGCATTTCGACAAGCATTTCAAACATAACTAATCTATTTTTTATATATATATTATCTATTAAAAAACATTACTATAAATTTCCCTAAAATGGCATGGGTAGGGCACCTTTGAACTCCAATAAAAAATTGATTTGTTAACTTTTGGCTTCGATTTCCGTAAATTTGAAATGGGTAAATAAGACTTTGAAGTGAACTGTAGTAATTAATTTTTGTTTTTATGCCTTTTTGGGGGTTTTCAATAAATAAATGCATTTCGGAACAACAGTTCCGGAGCATAAGCGGAGAAAACAAAAGCACAACAAAAAAAGAAAATAAGTAAAACACACAAAATTCGAATTATTGCAGATTTTTTTCGTTTATAAAATTGTGGTAACAATATTATTATCTATTTTTATTGTTGAGAGATGTCCATGTAGTTGGATGTAATCCAAGATAAACAAAAATAGAAAGAAAGCTAACGATGGTGTTGAAAAGTGGCGCTTAAACAAATACCACTCATAAATTTAGTGTATAAGTTCGATACATTGTTTTCCCTTCTACAGCATTACAATTAACTACTTTATTTGTCCGCTCTTCGAAGCACAATGGGGAAATCTTCTCTGTATATCTTCCAGGAGCCTCATTCGTCTAGTTCGGATTGTAGGCGAGAGTTTCGCTCTCTTCTACTATATCTCCTGAAAGCCACATTCGCTTAGTTCGGATGCAGAGACGCGCTTTCCAATGCTGTGGTCGTAGTTGTTGATCACGGCCTTGCTGTTGCTTTCATGCCCATCGCAACATCACTTGGAATCTCGCTCTCTTTGAGTACACTTGCTTTCTCGCACGCATACCTTAAGGTAACGTTTGTTGCTTATCGAAACTAATTCACTTACCTAATAAAGTTAAAAATATATTATAATACCAAATTTGTTTTATTTGTTCAATTTCTTTTTTGGGTTTTCTCCCCTTAGCCGGTATCACGCCAACATTTTGGTCCATTCGAGCCGTATCAACTTGTTTGCTGTGAATTTACACACTAATTTATTAAAATAAGAAGTGCTCCCTATGAACTAAGTATTACAATATGACTTAACCTATCTTAGACCAATGTGTAAAAGAGAGAGAGAGTGCATCTGCCATAACACATGGAGTGGACACACACAATTCTTTATCTCACATGTGGCAAGCATGCTACACATGCTTATCAGTCTGTAGTGAAAATTACTCCCCGTAATCTCACCCAAACTTACCGCATGTGGCAATAGAAAACTCCTATCTTATTAATGGGTACAAATATTCAACCAAAATAATCTCTTATCTCAAGTGGACTGTAGACAAAAATAGATCACTGTTTAACTAAATATTTCCTCTTCTACACAAGAGACCCACAGCAAGACATTCACTATCTTTATTATTTAAAAACCATGTTCGCTACGTGAACATTGAACATACCGCTAGTGTTTTCCAAAAACAAAATATAAAATTTTATTTTTCTAAATTGTTTGCTACACGGCGTACTGGTCGCCTTTTAATTACCTTAACGTGTGCTCAGTAACAAAATCAACAAAAGTCCACGCAGTGTCCCAAATTATTGATTTCATTTGTGTAGTGCTTCTTGTTATTTATCACTAGAGGCTACTCATACACCCTCACCTTCTTGTTGATATCATCAGCCACTAGTGAGAGAAAAAATCGTGCACTTTTTATAATTTATTATTATTACTCTCAATCCCACCAACAATTTTATATCGCATCCACTCTTCTCGTTTGTTTGCATAAACATAACAATAATATTCCACGCGCCTTTTTGTAGCGTCTGTTGGTTAACCTCTAATCATACCAACAACATATACTTCTCCCTAACTCTCACTGTTGGATCGTTCTGGCTGTTTGTTAAAAATATCATTCTCGCATTCCAGCCGCCTTGCTTAGTGTGAGCCGACTAAGCTACAAATATACCAACTAGTTCTTGCTCTCCCCACACATCTCTGTTGATTCGTTGTCGTTGGTCTGTTTGTGTTTTCTTTCCCTCTGTGCGGTATTCGTTATTCACCACTGCACAGTGAGTGCGTGGTACAAAATTGTGAAATGTTATAAATAATAGCTTAAAAAATATTTTGTAAAAAATTATTGTCATATTTGTTGATACTTCGTAGGGTTTTGGACTTTTTAATAAAAAGTACACTACTTTCGGCATTTTACAAGCGCATTCAAAGCATTCATTGGTTGTTATTAAAAACTCTTTTTGGGCTGTTTTATTGACATTTTTGTTGGAAAGGTTGAAAGGTTTTTTGTATAGAAGCAATAGCTTCTGGGGAGAATATCCCAACAAAAAAACTAAGGGAACTGGTGAGGATCAGTGGCGTGATCCGAAACTATAGTATTCCCTGCCTTACCTCTCGGCAAACATTGCCATACATTCCGCACTAATAAATAGTTGTTTTTAGAAAAACAACAAACTGGGATTCAGCCTGGCTATTTTGCAAAAGCAAAATACACATTGTATCCCAAATAAACCGCCAACACTACTGAAGTTGTAGACGTAGCAACACCAACAACGTCGTTGTGTGCATTTGTCGCGATGTGACAACACACAACAGTGGGAAAGATATGGTATCGTTTGTAAGTGCCTTGTTAAACTCGAAGTGAGGTACCAGCGAAATTCTCATGCAGTTTATGTCGTTGGTCAGCTAAGTACTTCGCTTTGTTGCAAGAGACATTTGGGTATGAACGGTTTTTTGTATAGAAGCAATAGTTTCTGGGGAGAATATCCCAACAAAAAACTAAGGGAACTGTTGAGGATCAGTGGAGTGATCCGAAACTATAGTATTCCCTGCCACACCCCTCGGCAAACAATACCATACATTCCCCACTAATAAGTAGTTGTTTTTATAAAAACAACAAAACCGTCAACACTACTTATATTATTTTATTAATTCATTTTGCAAATTCGACTGTGGTTGCCCTACATTCGGTTCTAAGCGATCTCTAATAGTGAAAAATAGAAATTTTTGATAATTTTTTGATTTTTATTTATCCTCTTTCGTGTTTATTTTTCTTATGTCATGTCGGTCACTCCAATGACACAGTTCATTTGGGCTTCTGATAATGTGGTCAAATTTATCGCTTCATTCCACATGCTTAAATGCTTGAAATTCACAGCTCGGAACTTCAAGAGTTGTGGTCTAATGTCAAGGACACATATGATAAGTGTATTGACTATTTGATGACATTAGAAGGTATAACTTCCGAAAAGTTGCACAGCGCAAAGTCGGTTAAAACTCCTCCTGCAACCCCCACCGTCATGACAGCTAGTACTACGCAAACTTCTAATGCTTCTAATCGGCCACCTGTTGATCAGCCAGGTTCCGCAAATAACCTCAATAGTTCTCGTGATAATTTTAATACTTCCGGTTTAGCAAATATGGTTCAAATTGATTTCCCAAATACTGCAGAAGTTTCTATTTCTAATTGGAGTTTGCCGCCTAATGTCTCAAATACAATGCATAATCTCAACTTACCACCGTGTGAGATTGGTGATTTTTATATAGATTTCTTGTCGTGGCTCACATTCCGGGGCCTGTGCTCATCCATGTTTATAAATAGCTGTCGCTCAAGTGACATTGAGAGACTTTGTCACTTAGTTCAAAAAAACAAAAGGTGAAGCTACGGAAATCGTTTCAAAACTTCCGCTTACTCATAGAAGTTTTGCAATGGCGTGGAATTCGTTAAAGAATACGTATGGTAATAAACGGATTCTAGTACATAATCACATTGAGCTTATAGATTTCTTGTCGTGGCTCACCTTCCGGGACCTGTGCTCATCCATGTTTATAAATAGCTCTCGCTCAAGTGACATTGAGAGACTTTGTCACTTAGTTCAAAAAAACAAAAGGTGAAGCTACGGAAATCGTTTCAAAATTTCCGCTTACTCATAGAAGTTTTGCAATGGCGTGGAAGGCGTTAAAGGATAAACGATGATAATAAAAGGATGATAATAAACGGATTCTAGTACATAATCACATTGAGCTTTTTTAGATCTTCCAGTATTAGAATCTGAGACCAGTTCTAACTTGAAAGATTTACAGCGTGGCTCAACGGCTGCATTTTGGCTATGTCTGTCTATGATGTAATCGCGGATCATTGGGATCCTATTCTGGTTTATATTTGTCAGCAGAGTTTGCCCTAATTAACTGTAGCTTTGTAGTATTAAGGATAAATCGTCTCTATTTTCTTGGGAAGATTTAAAAAAGTTCCTTACCGAAAGGATTCAGACTTTACCATGTTTGTGAGACATGCTTATTTCTCCTGCTAGTTAATTACGGAAAAATAAAGTAAAAACGCATTTGGCTACTTTGCTGTTCAAGAAAAGTCCAGTTCGTTCTGCATTCTTTGTCGTTACGAACCTGTCCTAAATTCAAAACTTTTACATTTGAAAAATGATTTGAAGCTGTAAAAACAGGGCTCTTGTTTTAATTGTCTCTCTATGGGACACTCTCTCAGGAATTGTTCTAGTGGTCATAATTGCAAAATTTGTAATCGTCGTCACCACACTCTCTTACATAGGTCAGCTTCTCATCATACATCGCCTCGATCCTTGAACTCCGCCTCCTTCAATAATACTAATTCTGCGCCATCAGAAACAAATGTTGCTTCTACCTCTACCGGGGCTAATCCTCAAAGAATGAATAGTCAGGTGTTTCATATATCACAATACCGGAATGTTTTGTTAGGTACGGCTATGGTTAATATTGCCAATCTAGAAGTTTCCTACCCTGCTAGTGCCCTTATTGATCCCGGGTCAGAAGATTCATTCATAACCGAACATTTACAAAATGTCTTAAAGTTACCCACTCAATCAGTTTCCGCAACAGTTTGCGGTGTAAATGGCTCCACCATCAAAGAAAAATTGTTCACTACTCATTGATTCTCTGGTAGACTCTTCAGAAATTTTTGAAACTGTCGCATTTGTGCTTCCGAGAATTTCCGGAAATCTTCCTTCGTCCCCCTCAGATCAACAATAACTTATAGTTTGCCTAACATTACATTGGCTGATTCTCACGTCTTTGATTGTAGACCTATTAATTTATTATTATTATTCAGAAATTGTTGAAACTGTCGCATTTGTGCTTCCGAGAATTTCCGGAAATCTTCCTGCGTTCCCCCTCAGTTCAACAATAACTTATAGTTTGCCTAACATTCATTGGCTGATTCTCACGTCTTTCATTGTAGACCTGTTGATTTATTATTGGGGGCTGATTTGCGACAATTTTGAGAGGAGGGACTCGTCGAAACATATTGGGCTCATTTCTAGCTCAAAACACAATATTCGGCTGGATGCTTACTGGTCCTATGCCTTCCTCCGCAGTCCAGGTCTTTACGACTGTGTTGGATTTTGCTGAAGAGGAATCTCTCAACTAGAGCTACTCCGATTCTGAACTGAAGAAGTTCCCAAACAGAAACATCTTTCGCCGTCGGACACGTTTTTGAGAGGAATTATTGTGCTACGACCGTGCGGAATTCGGAGGGACCTTACGTAGTAACGCTTCCCTTTAAATCCGAATTTCCGCAAAAATTGCAAGTGGGGGAATCTCGTAGTAACGTTTTGAAACAGTTTTGTCGTTCGGAAAATTCACTCCATCGTAGGCCCTCAGTTAAAGTAGTTTATGACCAGGTATTACAAGAATATCTGTCCTTGGGACACATGTACCCTGTTCAGCCTTCTCAGTCTGATTCGCTAGCCTTCTTCATGTTGGGCCTACTCTTCAAGCAGATTTAGTTTTTTTTTTAATTTTGCGCTAGCGTTTATTTAAATTCGTTTTCAATTGTGACATTACTCAAATGTACTGTCAAATTCGTGTCGATCCCAAACATTCACCATTTCAAAGGATTTTGTTTAGACCTTCTCCTTCCGACCCTATTCAAGATTATGAGTTGCAAACGGTCACCTTTGGGGTAAATTGCGCGCCTTTCCTAGCTATTCGGACTCTTCATCAATTAGCAGACGATACTCGGTCTGATTATCCACTAGCATCTCATATTCTCCATAAATGTATGTATGTAGATGATGTCCTCGCTGGCGCTCATGAAATTCTCACTGCGTTGACATGTCGTGGCCAGCTTATTGAAGCTTTATCCACTGCAAAGTTTGAACTGAGGAAGTGGACGTCAACTCACAAGTCTATTTTGTCTAGGTTTTCCCCTGATAAACTCGTAGATGCCCAGGTAATCTCCTTTGTAGAATCCAGCAGTTCAAAACCGTTAAGAATTAGATGGAACGCGCATTCTGAATCTTTCTTTTTCGCTGTAGACTCCATTCCAAAAAAGGGTAACTACTTTAAAAGGGAAGTCTTGTCGATAATTGCGAAACTTTTTAACCCCGTAAGTTGGTTATCGCCTGTAATTGTTGTTGCTAAAATTATTATGCAAAGCGTTTGGATAGACAGAATAGATTGGGATTACTATTTGCTTGCCAATACTAAGAAATCGTGGGAATCGTTCGTTGAGCATTACCTTTGATATGAAGTCTTTTACGTGTAGAACTTGTCGTATCACCAAAGGTTACGTTTTATTATGTTTTCGCCTGCTTTTCCACCAAAGCAGTTCACTTCAAAGCCACATCTGACTTGTCCTCTGCTTCGTTTCTGGTAGCCATTTATCGCTTTATCGGTCTTCGCTGTTGCCCAAATACAGTTTTCTCTGATAGTGGGACTAATTTCGTCCGTGCATGACGTGAAATGGAGAGGAACTTCGCTTGGTTATCAGGAACTATCATGGCAGTTTATCCCATCTGGTGCTCCCCATATGGGAGGTTTGTGGGAAGCTGCAGTAAAGCAATTACCACCATGGGTGTTGCTTTAACTGTTTGCAGTCCAACCACAAAACCTATGAATGTCCGGTTCGGAGGAGTTGCCATCACTGTTCCGAAAAACATCATAGCCTCTTGCATTCTCGCACCCGTCAGCAAGTTTATTCGAGTCGTCCGAGTACTGCAATCCGCCACACCCGTACATCTTCCGTTCGTCCGCTCATCGAAACGCCGCCATTGAGAGCCATACCACCACTTCCAATTAGTCGTTTGGTCACCCTCGCACCCACCGCCATTGTCCGTTTGTGTATTGTATTGTATTGCCGATTTGTTCGTCTTCTTGCAGAATGTGTTCCCGAATCGAATATTGGGTTCCTCGTTTAAAAATCTCATTCGGGTTATATTCAATCGTTGTAAGACATGCATCCTTGAGAGAAAGCGAACGTGTACTCAAATCATGGCCGCTCTTCCTCGGGAAAGACCCGTCGTTACCCGAGCCTTTCACACAACAGGTATCGATTTCACAGGGCCCTTTGATATGAAGTCGTTTACGGGTAGAACTTGTCGTATCACCAAAGGTTACGTTTTATTATGTTTTCGCCTGCTTTTCCACCAAAGCAGTTCACTTAAAAGCCACATCTGACTTGTCCTCTGCTTCGTTTCTGGCAGCCATTTATCGCTTTATTGGTCTTCGCTGTTGCCCAAATACAGTTTTCTCTGATAGTGGGGCTAATTTCGTCGGTGCATGACGTGAAATGGAGAGGAACTTCGCTTGGTTATCAGGAACTATCATGGCAGTTTATCCCATCTGGTGCTCCCCATATGGGAGGTTTGTGGGAAGCTGCAGTAAAGCAATTACCACCATGGGTGTTGCTTTAACTGTTTGCAGTCCAACCACAAAACCTATGAATGTCCGGTTCGGAGGAGTTGCCATCACTGTTCCGAAAAACATCATAGCCTCTTGCATTCTCGCACCCGTCAGCAAGTTTATTCGAGTCGTCCGAGTACTGCAATCCGCCACACCCGTATATCTTCCGTTCGTCCGCTCATCGAAACGCCGCCATTGAGAGCCCTACCACCACTTCCAATTAGTCGTTTGGTCACCCTCGCACCCACCGCCATTGTCCGTTTGTGTTTCCAAAATGGAAGCATGGTAGTTCGCGCACTTATAGATCCATGTGCGGGCGCCAGTCGTATTTGTGAGACCATGATATCTCACTTGAATTGGCCGGTATCGTCAATAGATGGAGCGCGTTTTTGTGATCTGATGGTAACCTCGGCTTATGACGCGTCTCAAAGACAATATATAACTGCGCAGGTCGTAAGATTGTCGTTACCGACATCGATTTGCGAATTTTCGATCGAATTGCAGTTGGCGGATCCTAGCTTTTATAAAACGAGTGCCGTGGCTATAGTATTGGGCCCTGAGGTTTATGTTAAATAATTACGCCATCTGGAGTCATATCCCAGCCTGGTTTGCCTACCGCTCAATACACATCATTTGGCTGGGTCATTTCGGGCTCAGTGCAAACATAAGTTCTATTCAACACATTTATTATATAATAGAATTTGAATTAATAAAAACAAACATGAATTAAATCGCACTCACACTTTCTCAATCCACTGAACTTACATACCTATCGATGCATTTAATTCACAATGCAATTACTAACCCTAGTTAAAGTCGCGTTCTAATTTAATATCGGTTGCCATGCAGCTAGCGCGGCAAGGTGGGCGCAATGAATAAGTTCGATACATTACTTACGGCAATGTATATGTTCGATACATTGTTTCCCCTTCTACAGCATTACAATTAACTACTTTAATTGTCCGCTCTTCGGAGCCCAATGGGGAAATCTTCTCTGTATATCTTCAAGGAGCTTCATTCGCCTAGTTCGGATTGTAGGGAAGAGTTTCGCTCTCTTCTACTATATCTCCTGAAAGCCACATTCGCTTAGTTCGGATGCAGAGACGCGCTTTCCAATGCTGTGGTTGTAGTTGTTGTTGTTGCTTTCATGCCCATCGCAACTTCACTTGCAATCTCGCTCTCGTTGAGTACACTTGCTTTCTCGCACGCACACCTCAAGGTAAAGTTTGTTGCTTGAAAAGTTGAAAATATATTATAATACCAAATTTGTTTTATTTGTTCTATTCCTTTTTCGGTTTTTCTCCCCTTAACCGGTATCACGCCAACATTGAGAGTACGTCTTTGTTGGAATGTAAATTAGTAAAAACTATTCTCAAATTAATTTTTGTCCAATTCAATTTTATTATTTTTTCATTTTTATATAAGATTGTACTCTTTGAGTAAGCGGCGCATTTTCGCTCAATCATTTATTTCAAAATTAGTGGTAAGGCACGGGGAGTTGGGCACAAGTAAGTTGGGCCCATGGAACTTTTGGGCATACTGCACACATCACTACTTCAACACGGGATGATTTACAAATTTACGGATCCGCAAACATACCTCCGTAGCGTAAATTCAATGTAAATTGGGCAAATTTGTCTGGCCCGGCTGGAATGGAATTTAGTCCCATCGACTGGACCAGCGAATTGCATATGCGACTACTACATGCATTATATTTTGTGGGAAATCAACTGTGCGACGATAGTTGGTCATATTGTTAGAATAAATTGTTATGTTAGTTACATGCGACGAAGAAACAGAGGGACGGACGTTGGTAGCTACTTGAAGACGTAGAAGGACCATTATTATTTTGTTGGAGAAGTTGTCAGAAGGATGGAGCAGACTGTGATGATTGTCTTTACATTGCTTTCAGCCTGGATCTTGACGCATTCACGGAGTACGTTGCCCTAGGGCAACGAATTAGCACATATTGATTGTTTAACCAAAGCAATATCAGAGCGTCCATCAGCACCTGGTGCAATTACCTTTAAACTTCCGGTGGCATATTTTTTTTGGGTGCACTAGGTGGGCTAGTGTAGTTGGGTGTAGTCAAAATAGTTGGGTGTAATTAAAAAATTTACGATACAACTCGTAAAGTCTTGTTAACACGAAAATATTCTAAAACATCAACGAAATTTTCGAAGAATTAATATGAAAATGACTTGCATTAATTTTTACATCCATATCAAAACCTTTGTAATAATGAGTTGTATGATGAACGAATATCCAATAGCGAGTTGTTTTGTAGACAAATATCCAAAAACAAGCGATCGTTTGTTGTTGCAAAGTGACGCCTTTTTACTAGTTAGAATTGGACATCAGTCACATTGTGCGAATATACAAAGTTGTATTTTTGCTAGTAATGTACAAATTCTAACCACAGGAAATGTGAAATGTGCGATGCCGTTATATGGGCCTATCCAAATTGAATAAGTTCGATACATTACTTACGGCAATGTATATGTTCGATACATTGTTTCCCCTTCTACAGCATTACAATTAACTACTTTAATTGTCCGCTCTTCGGAGCCCAATGGGGAAATCTTCTCTGTATATCTTCAAGGAGCTTCATTCGCCTAGTTCGGATTGTAGGGAAGAGTTTCGCTCTCTTCTACTATATCTCCTGAAAGCCACATTCGCTTAGTTCGGATGCAGAGACGCGCTTTCCAATGCTGTGGTTGTAGTTGTTGTTGTTGCTTTCATGCCCATCGCAACTTCACTTGCAATCTCGCTCTCGTTGAGTACACTTGCTTTCTCGCACGCACACCTCAAGGTAAAGTTTGTTGCTTGAAAAGTTGAAAATATATTATAATACCAAATTTGTTTTATTTGTTCTATTCCTTTTTCGGTTTTTCTCCCCTTAACCGGTATCACGCCAACATTGAGAGTACGTCTTTGTTGGAATGTAAATTAGTAAAAACTATTCTCAAATTAATTTTTGTCCAATTCAATTTTATTATTTTTTCATTTTTATATAAGATTGTACTCTTTGAGTAAGCGGCGCATTTTCGCTCAATCATTTATTTCAAAATTAGTGGTAAGGCACGGGGAGTTGGGCACAAGTAAGTTGGGCCCATGGAACTTTTGGGCATACTGCACACATCACTACTTCAACACGGGATGATTTACAAATTTACGGATCCGCAAACATACCTCCGTAGCGTAAATTCAATGTAAATTGGGCAAATTTGTCTGGCCCGGCTGGAATGGAATTTAGTCCCATCGACTGGACCAGCGAATTGCATATGCGACTACTACATGCATTATATTTTGTGGGAAATCAACTGTGCGACGATAGTTGGTCATATTGTTAGAATAAATTGTTATGTTAGTTACATGCGACGAAGAAACAGAGGGACGGACGTTGGTAGCTACTTGAAGACGTAGAAGGACCATTATTATTTTGTTGGAGAAGTTGTCAGAAGGATGGAGCAGACTGTGATGATTGTCTTTACATTGCTTTCAGCCTGGATCTTGACGCATTCACGGAGTACGTTGCCCTAGGGCAACGAATTAGCACATATTGATTGTTTAACCAAAGCAATATCAGAGCGTCCATCAGCACCTGGTGCAATTACCTTTAAACTTCCGGTGGCATATTTTTTTTGGGTGCACTAGGTGGGCTAGTGTAGTTGGGTGTAGTCAAAATAGTTGGGTGTAATTAAAAAATTTACGATACAACTCGTAAAGTCTTGTATAACACGAAAATATTCTAAAACATCAACGAAATTTTCGAAGAATTAATATGAAAATGACTTGCATTAATTTTTACATCCATATCAAAACCTTTGTAATAATGAGTTGTATGATGAACGAATATCCAATAGCGAGTTGTTTTGTAGACAAATATCCAAAAACAAGCGATCGTTTGTTGTTGCAAAGTGACGCCTTTTTACTAGTTAGAATTGGACATCAGTCACATTGTGCGAATATACAAAGTTGTATTTTTGCTAGTAATGTACAAATTCTAACCACAGGAAATGTGAAATGTGCGATGCCGTTATATGGGCCTATCCAAATTGTGGGCCGATATTAGCTGTATCTGGATTCTTTTGCAGTAAAATTTACTGGATAATTTTTTTTCAAGAGAGTAATCCAATTATTTTATTGCATCAGGTATTATTTTGAAAATATAACGTAATTTCACTTAAAAAGCACAATATTTTTTTGTTTTAATTATTAAAAATTAAATTCATACAATAAAACATATTTTATATTGTGTTCCAAATTTAAATTTAACGGCAGATTAAAATACAGGATAATCTTAGCAAAGAAATTTTAGCCAGCAACAGTTAGTGTATTCTCAACTCTAGCTCCTTAATTTCCATCTCCTTTACACAGTACACATTCTAAAACAATTTGTTACTAAATTTTCTTAAGTGTTTTTATATGGAAGCCTATATACTGAAACCACTTACCTTTGTAACGTTTTTTTAACTAATGAATGAAAATCAACAAATACCGCAAACCATGTAAATTTTAGTATAAATCGTTTTTTATATTTTAGTGATCGATTGCAGGTACGTATATATATTTAAGTATATCTTCTAAGAAAAGTAATATTTATGTATTATATATATTATGTATTATATGTATTATATATATATATTGTTACTAGCATATGCCAGCAACTTCGTTAGCGAATGTAGGACATATTTCAAAATGTATTAAAATATTATTTTATTTTCAGAGAAAACTGCATATGTCAGAAGAAAACAATCCACACATTAATATCGATCATAAATTAAGTTTGAGTACCAATTAGTACCAAATTTTATGATTCGAGCTCTAAAGGTTCACCCAAATCCAAATTTTTTTATTTTGCACACATTATTTTCATAAGTACCCTCCTCAACCATCTAACTAAACTTCCTGTATACCCCTATCCTATACCACCACAATGATATTAATTCACCTACAATTAAAATTGTACCGAATTTAGTAGTAGAATTTCCAAAACTTCCTACTTAAACCAAACCTACACCCCGACAGTGATTCTAAATCCAAGTTTCAGGATTCCAACTCCATAGGTTTACCCACAATTCAAATTGTACCAAATTTAGTACACAGTAGTATGAATTTCCAAAACCTCTTACTTACCCAAAACCTAAACCACCACACTGATACTAAATTCATGTTTTAGGATTCCAAATGTATCGGTTCACCCACAATTCAAATTGTATTAAATTTAGTACATAGTAGTAGCAATTTCCAAATCTTCCTACATACCCCAATCCTACACTTCCAAATTGTTCATAAATCAAAATATCAGGATTCCAAATTTTTCAGGATTCCAAGTTTTTAACGCTATCCGTTCACATGCTACAGAATTGTACTAAATTTAGTATATATTCGTACTTTTCGGATAGTTATAGTTCGAATTTCTAAAAACCCTTTGGTACATCTATCCTACACTCCATCAGCGACCACCAATCCAAATTTCAGAGTTCTAGTTCTACCGGTTCGCCAAATACAAATGGTATCATATTTAGTATTTTCGAACCGTTCTAGTACGAATTTCCAAAAACCCAGCCATATCTGTTACCTTTGGACCAAGAGTGACCCACACCAAAAATTTCAAGATTCTAGCTTCAGCCGTATTGTCTGAACGTTGATGATTAACTATTCATCAACGTCCAGACGAATCAGTCAGTCAGTCAATCACTTTACTCTTTTTTTAGTATAGAATAGTACTTTTCGTACCGTTCTACTACGAATTTCCAAAAACCCAGATTTATCTCTCACATTTGAACCAAGAGTGACCCTCACCCAAAATTTCAAGATTCTAGCTTCAACCGGTTCGTCTGGGCGTTGATGAATCGTTAAATCTGTCAGTCAATCACTTTACTCTTTCATTGGTATAGATTATCTAACCCGTGGTGGATAAACAAATGTTAGCAAGTAATGTACACTATAGTACGTCATCGAAATAATTTTGAATTTGTGTATTTACGAAATTTACAGAATACATCAAGGTGTTCTCATTTTCTTTTCTACAAGAATTAGAAATAATTCTGATGGTGCAATTCATATTACAGTAGATATAAGAAACCTTTCCTATATGAATATATTCTCTTAATAATAAATAATTAAATTAAAAGTGAGAAAAGCCTGTTTTAAAGAAAAACATTTTATTAAGCAAAAGAATTAAGCTTATAAAAAGACAAAATTACTGAATTGAAATCTGTTCACAGTTTGAATTAAATAAGTTTTTTATTTTTCACTGAACATTTTCAATGTTAATAAATTGGCCAACAATCGTACATATTTTCTTATATAAAACGTTTTCAAATATCATTGTCAGCTTTGGTGTTTGACAAACATTTCTTATATCAGTGTTTTTCTTATTCGCTTTTTTAATATGAAGCAATTTTACACTGAGGAGATATAAAAAGGCTTGGTATTTTCAATAATCTTATACTTCTTATATACGATTTTCTACTTTTCTACAGGTTATGCAACCTCCATTCAGAAATGTTTCAACGGAGCCATATTTTAGAAAAAGCCAATTCAGTGGGCGTAAATCCGCGCTTCCCTACTCAGCAGGATTATCTTCAGAAGATACATGATGTCAAACATTTGAAACAAAGTTGTCCTATCAGGCATGTCACAGAAATTAATTCCGTTCAGACGTGGAATTAATTCCGCATTTAACTTCTTCAGAAAACGAAAAAAATTTTCGGAATGAAACCACTTTCAACTTTGAAAGTGGAATTGCAGTTATTTGAGAACTTGTCACTTTTAAATATTCTGAAATTATTTTAAAGTAATAAAAACATTGTTTTTATAATAAATTCACATAAAAATACACATTTTTGGGCTTTTTATTTCAAAATGTTGTAAATCTTAGTTATCAATAGTTATTTATCAATAAATGAAACCACTTTTTAACAAAGTGTTGTCACATGTATTTTCTTTAAAACAACCACCCTAAAAAAAGAAAAAAAAATAGTAAAAAAGAAAAACAAAACAATAGTTGTCATTCAAAGCATTTTGTACAAAATGTAAGTATTTTAAAATTTATAATATGGAAATGCAAACTTGGTCATTAAGGGGAAAACACTGGGATTTAAAGAAATAAGCTCACTTTTTTTGTTTTTGCAAAATAGTCAGGCTTAATCCCAGTTTGTTGTTTTTATAAAAAAAACAACTATTTATTAGTGGGGAATGTATGGCATTGTCCGCCGAGGGGTAAGGCAGGGAAGACTATAGTTTCGGATCTCGCCACTGATCCTCATCAGTTCCCTCAGTTTTTTGTTGGGATATTCTCCCCAGAAGCTATTAATAGCTTCTTTACAAAAAACCTTTCAAACCCAAATGTCTCTTGTGACAATTCGAAGTTCTTACGTTACCAGCGATACGACCCCAATGAGAAGTTCGTTTCGAGACGAGGCACGGTCATACTGTTAGGTTTATTGCTTTAACTAGCAATACCAACAACAACGTTATGTGCATTCGTCACAAAGTGACGACACATAGCAGTGGGAAATGTATTGTAGTTGTCTGTAAATGCCTTGTTGACCACGAAGTCAGGCGCCAACGAAACGAACTTCTCATTGGGGTCATATCGCTGGTAACGTAAGAACTTCGAATTGTCACAAGAGACATTTGGGTTTGAAAGGTTTTTTGTAAAGAAGCTATTAATAGCTTCTGGGGAGAATATCCCAACAAAAAACTAAGGGAACTAATGAGGATCAGTGGCGAGATCCGAAACTATAGTCTTCCCTGCCTTACCCCTCGGCGGACAATGCCATACATTCCCCACTAATAAATAGTTGTTTTTTTTATAAAAACAACAAACTGGGATTAAGCCTGACTATTTTGCAAAAACAAAATACAAATGGTATCCCAAATAATCCGCCAACACTACTGAAATAAGCTTACTTTAAAATTCAAAATTTCTACCCGATTCTCTTTTACGTTTTTAATCATATGGTTTTGTTTTGATTATAGTAATTTTGCCATATTTCAACTAAGCAAAGCGATTCTTTTTCGGAATTCATAAAATCGATCGGAACCTAAAGAAGCTAAAACAAACAAGTGAAAAAGCGTTAAGTTCGGCCGGGCCGAACTTTGGATACCCTCCACCATAGATATACTAACAGGTAGTTGAAATAAAAATGTAGGGAAAATACCAAAACCATAATGTGAACCATGTTCCAGAAAATGTTGATTTCATCCAACCTGTGCCTATCTTATTATTCTTCCAAACTTAGTTCAGGTTCAAAAATGTGGACTATCGGTCCACTCCCTTTGATACCTCCCACACAGGTGCTAGGCCTAAATGCGGGTTATAGTTCATTATCGAACCTTACGTTCCAACTTTATCTCGATATCCTCCGCAGGTTAAATGATTACGACAGACTCTTAGAACCAAACCCAAAACGCGCAACAAATTAGATAACTATTTTAATATAAAAAAGGGGGTTATATGGGGACTACCCCAAAAAGGTGGCGAATATAAACAATAATTTTGGTAGGGAGATTTGTTACCATATACGACTACAAAATACCAAATTGCCGCGAATTCGGTTGAAAAACGCGCTCAAGAACCCCAAAATACCGAATATTGGGGGTACCCTTATATAGGGGCTACCCGAAAAAATGGACCTATATTCATAATTTTTTTTGGAGAAATTTGGTACCTATTAAGAACTCAAAATACTAAATGACAGCCTATTCGGTGGAAAAATACAATCAAAACCCCCAAAATACTGAAAATTAGAAGGTGCCGTTATATGGGGGCTACCAGAAATAGTGGACCTATACTCATAATTTTTTGTGGAGACACTTAGTACCCAATAAGAACTTAACGTATCAAATTTCAGCGAATTCAGTTGAAAAACTCGGTCAAGAACCCCACAATACCGAAAATGGGGGGGTACACTTGTATGGGAGCTATGCCTAAACGTGGACCGATATATCCCATCTTCGAACTTGACCTGCCTGCAGACAAAAGACAACCCTATGAAAAATTTCAGTACACTATCTCAATTCCTTCAAAAGATAGCGTGATTACAACAGACGGACGGACATGGCTAGATCGTCTTAGAATTTTACCCTGATCAAGAATATATATACTTTATAGGGTGGGAAATGAATATTTCGATAAGTTACAAACGGAATGGCAAAATTAATATACCCTCCATACTATGGTGGAGGGTATAAATAAATTGAAATGCAATTACGGAATTGAAACCATTCCGATCGGAATCTGTGACATGCCTGTATATTCTGGAAATACTACATACTGTAAAGTCAATAGAAATTAAGTTGTTGAAATTCAAATTCACGTTATGTTTTGCAATCTAAAATATTATGTTTGGCCATGATGGCTGTGTCGTATAATATTATTAAATAAATACAAATAAACAAGTCGTTATGTTCGCCTAGTACGAACTTTTTATACCCTCCATTATGGGGTGTACATTAAAACCACCTGTTTGCCGAGGCAGTAAAAGAAGTAAACCAAAAGAGAAATAAAACGAATGAATTTTATTAATTTCTCTTTGCCGAGGCAGTAAAAGAAGTAAACCAAAAGGGAAATAAAACAAATGAATTTTATTAATTTCTCTCTAGAGGTGAGCTACATGATCGGAGTTGCAATGAAAAGGAAAGCCAGAGAGATACTACATTTCCACCACTATGCGACGCGTTTCGCCGTTGGTTAAGCGGCTCATCAGGCGTATTGGCCAATGTGGCTTACAAATGTCTTTACTTGAGAAGTTGTATTTATGTCGACTATTGTTGCGAAATTGCATCTACGAATTAAATTCAACCGTGTCAAGGTTCGGACATTTGGCATCACACCGGAACATTGCTTTCAGCCTGGATCTTGACGCATTCACGGAGTACGTTGCCCTAGGGCAACGAATTAGCACATATTGATTGTTTAACCAAAGCAATATCAGAGCGTCCATCAGCACCTGGTGCAATTACCTTTAAACTTCCGGTGGCATATTTTTTTTGGGTGCACTAGGTGGGCTAGTGTAGTTGGGTGTAGTCAAAATAGTTGGGTGTAATTAAAAAATTTACGATACAACTCGTAAAGTCTTGTATAACACGAAAATATTCTAAAACATCAACGAAATTTTCGAAGAATTAATATGAAAATGACTTGCATTAATTTTTACATCCATATCAAAACCTTTGTAATAATGAGTTGTATGATGAACGAATATCCAATAGCGAGTTGTTTTGTAGACAAATATCCAAAAACAAGCGATCGTTTGTTGTTGCAAAGTGACGCCTTTTTACTAGTTAGAATTGGACATCAGTCACATTGTGCGAATATACAAAGTTGTATTTTTGCTAGTAATGTACAAATTCTAACCACAGGAAATGTGAAATGTGCGATGCCGTTATATGGGCCTATCCAAATTGTGGGCCGATATTAGCTGTATCTGGATTCTTTTGCAGTAAAATTTACTGGATAATTTTTTTTCAAGAGAGTAATCCAATTATTTTATTGCATCAGGTATTATTTTGAAAATATAACGTAATTTCACTTAAAAAGCACAATATTTTTTTGTTTTAATTATTAAAAATTAAATTCATACAATAAAACATATTTTATATTGTGTTCCAAATTTAAATTTAACGGCAGATTAAAATACAGGATAATCTTAGCAAAGAAATTTTAGCCAGCAACAGTTAGTGTGTTCTCAACTCTAGCTCCTTAATTTCCATCTCCTTTACACAGTACACATTCTAAAACAATTTGTTACTAAATTTTCTTAAGTGTTTTTATATGGAAGCCTATATACTGAAACCACTTACCTTTGTAACGTTTTTTTAACTAATGAATGAAAATCAACAAATACCGCAAACCATGTAAATTTTAGTATAAATCGTTTTTTATATTTTAGTGATCGATTGCAGGTACGTATATATATTTAAGTATATCTTCTAAGAAAAGTAATATTTATGTATTATATATATTATGTATTATATGTATTATATATATATTGTTACTAGCATATGCCAGCAACTTCGTTAGCGAATGTAGGACATATTTCAAAATGTATTAAAATATTATTTTATTTTCAGAGAAAACTGCATATGTCAGAAGAAAACAATCCACACATTAATATCGATCATAAATTAAGTTTGAGTACCAATTAGTACCAAATTTTATGATTCGAGCTCTAAAGGTTCACCCAAATCCAAATTTTTTTATTTTGCACACATTATTTTCATAAGTACCCTCCTCAACCATCTAACTAAACTTCCTGTATACCCCTATCCTATACCACCACAATGATATTAATTCACCTACAATTAAAATTGTACCGAATTTAGTAGTAGAATTTCCAAAACTTCCTACTTAAACCAAACCTACACCCCGACAGTGATTCTAAATCCAAGTTTCAGGATTCCAACTCCATAGGTTTACCCACAATTCAAATTGTACCAAATTTAGTACACAGTAGTATGAATTTCCAAAACCTCTTACTTACCCAAAACCTAAACCACCACACTGATACTAAATTCATGTTTTAGGATTCCAAATGTATCGGTTCACCCACAATTCAAATTGTATTAAATTTAGTACATAGTAGTAGCAATTTCCAAATCTTCCTACATACCCCAATCCTACACTTCCAAATTGTTCATAAATCAAAATATCAGGATTCCAAATTTTTCAGGATTCCAAGTTTTTAACGCTATCCGTTCACATGCTACAGAATTGTACTAAATTTAGTATATATTCGTACTTTTCGGATAGTTATAGTTCGAATTTCTAAAAACCCTTTGGTACATCTATCCTACACTCCATCAGCGACCACCAATCCAAATTTCAGAGTTCTAGTTCTACCGGTTCGCCAAATACAAATGGTATCATATTTAGTATTTTCGAACCGTTCTAGTACGAATTTCCAAAAACCCAGCCATATCTGTTACCTTTGGACCAAGAGTGACCCACACCAAAAATTTCAAGATTCTAGCTTCAGCCGTATTGTCTGAACGTTGATGATTAACTATTCATCAACGTCCAGACGAATCAGTCAGTCAGTCAATCACTTTACTCTTTTTTTAGTATAGAATAGTACTTTTCGTACCGTTCTACTACGAATTTCCAAAAACCCAGATTTATCTCTCACATTTGAACCAAGAGTGACCCTCACCCAAAATTTCAAGATTCTAGCTTCAACCGGTTCGTCTGGGCGTTGATGAATCGTTAAATCTGTCAGTCAATCACTTTACTCTTTCATTGGTATAGATTATCTAACCCGTGGTGGATAAACAAATGTTAGCAAGTAATGTACACTATAGTACGTCATCGAAATAATTTTGAATTTGTGTATTTACGAAATTTACAGAATACATCAAGGTGTTCTCATTTTCTTTTCTACAAGAATTAGAAATAATTCTGATGGTGCAATTCATATTACAGTAGATATAAGAAACCTTTCCTATATGAATATATTCTCTTAATAATAAATAATTAAATTAAAAGTGAGAAAAGCCTGTTTTAAAGAAAAACATTTTATTAAGCAAAAGAATTAAGCTTATAAAAAGACAAAATTACTGAATTGAAATCTGTTCACAGTTTGAATTAAATAAGTTTTTTATTTTTCACTGAACATTTTCAATGTTAATAAATTGGCCAACAATCGTACATATTTTCTTATATAAAACGTTTTCAAATATCATTGTCAGCTTTGGTGTTTGACAAACATTTCTTATATCAGTGTTTTTCTTATTCGCTTTTTTAATATGAAGCAATTTTACACTGAGGAGATATAAAAAGGCTTGGTATTTTCAATAATCTTATACTTCTTATATACGATTTTCTACTTTTCTACAGGTTATGCAACCTCCATTCAGAAATGTTTCAACGGAGCCATATTTTAGAAAAAGCCAATTCAGTGGGCGTAAATCCGCGCTTCCCTACTCAGCAGGATTATCTTCAGAAGATACATGATGTCAAACATTTGAAACAAAGTTGTCCTATCAGGCATGTCACAGAAATTAATTCCGTTCAGACGTGGAATTAATTCCGCATTTAACTTCTTCAGAAAACGAAAAAAATTTTCGGAATGAAACCACTTTCAACTTTGAAAGTGGAATTGCAGTTATTTGAGAACTTGTCACTTTTAAATATTCTGAAATTATTTTAAAGTAATAAAAACATTGTTTTTATAATAAATTCACATAAAAATACACATTTTTGGGCTTTTTATTTCAAAATGTTGTAAATCTTAGTTATCAATAGTTATTTATCAATAAATGAAACCACTTTTTAACAAAGTGTTGTCACATGTATTTTCTTTAAAACAACCACCCTAAAAAAAGAAAAAAAAATAGTAAAAAAGAAAAACAAAACAATAGTTGTCATTCAAAGCATTTTGTACAAAATGTAAGTATTTTAAAATTTATAATATGGAAATGCAAACTTGGTCATTAAGGGGAAAACACTGGGATTTAAAGAAATAAGCTCACTTTTTTTGTTTTTGCAAAATAGTCAGGCTTAATCCCAGTTTGTTGTTTTTATAAAAAAAACAACTATTTATTAGTGGGGAATGTATGGCATTGTCCGCCGAGGGGTAAGGCAGGGAAGACTATAGTTTCGGATCTCGCCACTGATCCTCATCAGTTCCCTCAGTTTTTTGTTGGGATATTCTCCCCAGAAGCTATTAATAGCTTCTTTACAAAAAACCTTTCAAACCCAAATGTCTCTTGTGACAATTCGAAGTTCTTACGTTACCAGCGATACGACCCCAATGAGAAGTTCGTTTCGAGACGAGGCACGGTCATACTGTTAGGTTTATTGCTTTAACTAGCAATACCAACAACAACGTTATGTGCATTCGTCACAAAGTGACGACACATAGCAGTGGGAAATGTATTGTAGTTGTCTGTAAATGCCTTGTTGACCACGAAGTCAGGCGCCAACGAAACGAACTTCTCATTGGGGTCATATCGCTGGTAACGTAAGAACTTCGAATTGTCACAAGAGACATTTGGGTTTGAAAGGTTTTTTGTAAAGAAGCTATTAATAGCTTCTGGGGAGAATATCCCAACAAAAAACTAAGGGAACTAATGAGGATCAGTGGCGAGATCCGAAACTATAGTCTTCCCTGCCTTACCCCTCGGCGGACAATGCCATACATTCCCCACTAATAAATAGTTGTTTTTTTTATAAAAACAACAAACTGGGATTAAGCCTGACTATTTTGCAAAAACAAAATACAAATGGTATCCCAAATAATCCGCCAACACTACTGAAATAAGCTTACTTTAAAATTCAAAATTTCTACCCGATTCTCTTTTACGTTTTTAATCATATGGTTTTGTTTTGATTATAGTAATTTTGCCATATTTCAACTAAGCAAAGCGATTCTTTTTCGGAATTCATAAAATCGATCGGAACCTAAAGAAGCTAAAACAAACAAGTGAAAAAGCGTTAAGTTCGGCCGGGCCGAACTTTGGATACCCTCCACCATAGATATACTAACAGGTAGTTGAAATAAAAATGTAGGGAAAATACCAAAACCATAATGTGAACCATGTTCCAGAAAATGTTGATTTCATCCAACCTGTGCCTATCTTATTATTCTTCCAAACTTAGTTCAGGTTCAAAAATGTGGACTATCGGTCCACTCCCTTTGATACCTCCCACACAGGTGCTAGGCCTAAATGCGGGTTATAGTTCATTATCGAACCTTACGTTCCAACTTTATCTCGATATCCTCCGCAGGTTAAATGATTACGACAGACTCTTAGAACCAAACCCAAAACGCGCAACAAATTAGATAACTATTTTAATATAAAAAAGGGGGTTATATGGGGACTACCCCAAAAAGGTGGCGAATATAAACAATAATTTTGGTAGGGAGATTTGTTACCATATACGACTACAAAATACCAAATTGCCGCGAATTCGGTTGAAAAACGCGCTCAAGAACCCCAAAATACCGAATATTGGGGGTACCCTTATATAGGGGCTACCCGAAAAAATGGACCTATATTCATAATTTTTTTTGGAGAAATTTGGTACCTATTAAGAACTCAAAATACTAAATGACAGCCTATTCGGTGGAAAAATACAATCAAAACCCCCAAAATACTGAAAATTAGAAGGTGCCGTTATATGGGGGCTACCAGAAATAGTGGACCTATACTCATAATTTTTTGTGGAGACACTTAGTACCCAATAAGAACTTAACGTATCAAATTTCAGCGAATTCAGTTGAAAAACTCGGTCAAGAACCCCACAATACCGAAAATGGGGGGGTACACTTGTATGGGAGCTATGCCTAAACGTGGACCGATATATCCCATCTTCGAACTTGACCTGCCTGCAGACAAAAGACAACCCTATGAAAAATTTCAGTACACTATCTCAATTCCTTCAAAAGATAGCGTGATTACAACAGACGGACGGACATGGCTAGATCGTCTTAGAATTTTACCCTGATCAAGAATATATATACTTTATAGGGTGGGAAATGAATATTTCGATAAGTTACAAACGGAATGGCAAAATTAATATACCCTCCATACTATGGTGGAGGGTATAAATAAATTGAAATGCAATTACGGAATTGAAACCATTCCGATCGGAATCTGTGACATGCCTGTATATTCTGGAAATACTACATACTGTAAAGTCAATAGAAATTAAGTTGTTGTAATTCAAATTCACGTTATGTTTTGCAATCTAAAATATTATGTTTGGCCATGATGGCTGTGTCGTATAATATTATTAAATAAATACAAATAAACAAGTCGTTATGTTCGCCTAGTACGAACTTTTTATACCCTCCATTATGGGGTGTACATTAAAACCACCTGTTTGCCGAGGCAGTAAAAGAAGTAAACCAAAAGAGAAATAAAACGAATGAATTTTATTAATTTCTCTTTGCCGAGGCAGTAAAAGAAGTAAACCAAAAGGGAAATAAAACAAATGAATTTTATTAATTTCTCTCTAGAGGTGAGCTACATGATCGGAGTTGCAATGAAAAGGAAAGCCAGAGAGATACTACATTTCCACCACTATGCGACGCGTTTCGCCGTTGGTTAAGCGGCTCATCAGGCGTATTGGCCAATGTGGCTTACAAATGTCTTTACTTGAGAAGTTGTATTTATGTCGACTATTGTTGCGAAATTGCATCTACGAATTAAATTCAACCGTGTCAAGGTTCGGACATTTGGCATCACACCGGAACATTCCTTTTCAGAGCTGATTTATCTTGTAGTGACGGACTTTTTTTCCATACAGACTACAATATTTTTCTTCAATGGTATGCAACTGCATTCTGTTCAAACTTAGGAAGATAAGGAGGTGGCTTTGAACGCTAAGGCGCCGGACATCAATAGATGCCATGGGAGCCAGGGTTAAAATCCCAGCCGGGCTCAAGCTGAATTTTAGATTTTTCTAAAATTCCGAACCTACACACGGTTGAATTTAATTCATAGATGCAATTTCGCAACAATAGTCGACATAAATACAACTTATCAAGTAAAGACATTTGTAAGCCACATTGCCCAATATGCCTGATGAGCCGCTTAACCAACGGCGAAACGCGTCGCATAGTGATGGAAATGTAGTATCTCCCTGGCTTTCCTTTTCATTGCAACTCCGATCATGTAGCTCACCTCGCAAGAGAAATTAATAAAAACAAGTGAAAAAGCGTTAAGTTCGGCCGGGCCGAACTTTGTATACCCTCCACCATAGATATACTGACAGGTACTAGAAATGAAAATAAAGGAAATATACCAAAAAGTGGACCTATACCGACATGTCTAAAATCGGATTATGTAAACCATAATACAAATTTCAGAAATTTTTAATTGATAATTCAAATTCGAAGATGGGGAATATCGGTCCAGTCCTTCTGAAACCTCCACAGAGGCTAGGTCTAAATGCGACTATAGTTCATTATCGAACCTTACGTTCTAATTTTTACCTCTGCAGGTGAAATGATTACACTAGAGTCTTAGAACCAAACTCAAAACGCGGAACATATCAGATAACTATATTCATATAAAAAAAAGGGGGTTATATGGGGACTACCCCAAAAAGGGGGCGAATATTAATAATTTTTGGTAGAGAGATTTGGTACCTATTAAGAACTCAAAATACTAAATTACAGCTAATTCGGCGGAAAAATACGATCAAAACCCCCAAAATTCTAAAAATTGGGAGGTACCATTATATAGGGGCTACCAGAAAAAGTGGACCTATATTTATAATTTTTTGTGGAGACATTAAGGACCCAATAAGAACCCAATGTAGCAAAGTTCAGCGAAAAACGTGCTCAAGAACCCCAAAATACCGAAAATTGGGGGGTACCCTTATATGGGGGCTACCCGAAAAAAATTGACCTATATACATAATTTTTTTTAGAGAGGTTTGGTACCTATTAAGAACTCAAAACACTAAATTACAGCCAATTCGGCGGAAAAATACGACCAAAACCCCCAAAATACTGAAAATTAGGAGGTTCCGTTATATGGGGGCTACCAGAAAATATGGACCTATACTTATAATTTTTTGTGGAGACATTTAGTATCCAATAAGAACCCAATGTACCAAATTTCAGCGAATTCGGCTGAAAAAGGCGCTCAAGAACCCTAAAATACCGAAATTTGCCGGGTACCCTTATATGGGAGCTATGCCTAAACGTGGACCGATATATCCCATCTTCGAACTTGACCTGCAGACAAAAGGAGCTATGCCTAAACGTGGACCGATATATCAAAATTTCAGCACCCTATCTCAATTCCTTCAGAAGATAGCGTGATTACAACAGACGGACGGACATGGCTAGATCGTCTTAGAATTTTACCCTGATCATGAATATATATACTTTATAGGGTCGGAAATGAATATTTCGAGGAGTTACAAACGGAATGACAAAATTAATATACCCTCCATACTATGGTGGAGGGTATAAAAATTACATGAATGATCTTCGTCCTAAAACGGCATAAAAACAAAACACCAAATGAATTTTAGTTTTATATATTAAATATTGTTGGTATAACAATATTTTACCTTTGTAATAATGAGTTGTGCGGTGGTCGAATATCCATGATGTACAAATGTATCTGGACTCTTTTCCAGTAAAATTTAGTTACAATTTTTTTCTAGGGAGTAATGCAATTATTCTATAGTTTCAGGTAAGATTTTGTAAAATATAACGTAAATTCACTTAAAATGCATGAATTTTTCATTTGTTTTTTTTTTAATTACTAATAATAATTAAATAAAATATATTTTATATTTTGGTCCAAATTCAAAATTAACGGCAGATTAAAATACAGGATAATCCTTAGTAAAGAAAATTTACCCAGCAACATTTAGCTCCTCTATTTCATCTCTTTTACACAGTACACATTCTAAAACAATTTGTTACTATATTTTCTTAAGTGTTTTTACATGGAAGTCTATATACTGAGACCACTTACCTTTGCAACATTTTTAACTGATCAACAACACCGCAAACAATGTATATTTTAGTTTAAATCACATTTTATATTTTAGTGATCAATTGTATGTACATATGGGTGTATTTAAGTATATGTTCTAAAAAAGTAATATTTATGAAATAATATTCTAAGAAAATTATGTTTAAAGTAGTATTTATTATATATATTGTAATTATATAACCCGTGGTGGAGAAACAAATGTTATCAAGTAATGTACACTATAGTTCGTCACCTAAATAATTTTATTTAATAGAGATTTACATGAACACATTGTATGGTGTGGATTTACGAAAGAATACATTAAGGTTATTTACACAGGCTTTGGTCGGCTGGTATTTGACCAAATTATTACCGCTTATTATAAAATATAAATTTAATATTAACTCAATTTAGTATTTTAAATAGTTTGCTATTTACTTTCATTTCCCAAATACATATTTTTCAATTTTTATTATTTGAAAATCAGTTAAAAATGCAAAATCATTTAAAATTAAAAGTTGGGAAAAGAAACGATATATGTTGTTTTTCACCCTTTGAGTCCAGTTTTATAAGATTTAAAACATTTTGTTCCTTGTGGGCAACATTGGGCCACAAAGGGTAAAAATTCTAAAATATGAATGCATATTTCTGAAATTTTTAGTTCTTATAGCACAAAAACAATATTGCATACCATACTATTGTGTTTTCGAGCGCTATTTAAAATAAATGGTATTTAGGAATAGGAAGTAAATGACGCAAGAGACTTAACTTCTGATTTTCTGGGGTAAGTAAATGGGAGTTAAAAATACATGTAGTTAAAATACATGTTACATTGTGTTTTTATAAAACATTTTGTTGAATTGGTTACCAAATTTAAGCAAGGTTTATACCTCAATTCCCCATTTCGTTCACTTGAGTATAATAACACACGACAATTGTATAACAATTCTCTAGATTTGGCCTCAGTATTTATAATTGTAATAAAAACCAAATTATTTAGCATATTTTTAAATAACGTTTAATCAAATATATTGATTCGGCTGACGTCTTATTATGTTCAGTGCAGACAGAAATTATGTAAAAAATTTGAAAAATAAATTATACCTAGCTACATTTTTTACTTTGAACCCATAATAATTCATTAGTAACAGTTGCGGAGCATAAGCGGAGAAAACAAAAGTAATATTTTATTTTATATTTTTATCTGTATATATAATTGTCGTAAACAACATTATTATCTTTTTGATTATTGAGAGATGTCGATGAAGTTGGATGTAATTCAAGAGAAACAAAAGAAGAACAAAGCTAGCGACGGTGTTGAAAAATTTACAGTACGTCTTTGAGATGAATATTACATGTTTGTTTGTATTACACGGAGTACGTAGTCCTAGTGCAAACAATTAGAACACATTGTGTGTTTGACCAAATCAACATGTAAAAATTAATGAGAAGTATTCTCGTAAAGCCTTGTCTAACACGAAAATATTCTAAAGTTGTCCTATATTCTAGAAATACTACATAATGCAATTGAAATTAAGTTGTAATTCATATTCAGGTTATGTTTTGCAATGTAATATATTATGTTTGGCCATGATGGGTGTGTCGTATAATATAATTAAATAAATACAAATAAACAAGTCGTTATTTTCGCCTCGTCCAAACTTTTTATACCCCCCATTATGAGGTGTACATTGAAAATACCTGTTTGCGGAGGCAGAAATAGAAGTAAACCAAAAGAGAAATAAAACGAAAGAATTTTAGTTTTAAATATTGTTGGGATAAACAATATTTTTCCTTTGTAATAATGAGTTGTGAGGTGGTCGAATAACCAATAGCGAGTTGTTTTGTAGACGAATATTCATGTGATCGTTTGTTGTTGCAAAGTGGCGCTTTTTGTTTACTTGTTAGAATTTGAAATCAGTCGCTGTGCGAATTCACAAAGTTGTAGTTTTGCTATTGATTTACAAATTCTAACTTCATGAAAATTTGAAATTGCTTTTAAAAGTTGAAACATAATAGTAACATTTTGGAAGAAAGATTTTGCACACACTTTCATTAAAAGCTCGTGCATTTTCCCCAAAAGACCAACTAATGTGCGGTGCCGTTATATAGGCCCATCCAAATTGTGTGCCGATATTAGATGTATCTGGATTCTTTTCCAGTAAAATTTAGAGGATAATTTTTTCCAGACCATAATCCAATTATTCTATTATGCCAGGTAAGATTTTGCAAAATATAACGTAATTTCATTTTTTAAAAATTTAATTATTAAAATTTAAAATTAACGGCAGATTAAAATACTGGATAATCCTTAGTAAAAGAAATTTACCAAGCAACATTTAATATGTTCTCTCCTCTAGCTTCTTTATTTCCATCTCTTTTACACAGTTGATATTCTAAAACAATTTGTTATTAAATGTTCTTAAGTTGTTTTACATGGAATTCTAGATACTGAGATCACTTACCTTTGCAAAATTTGTTAAACTAATGTATCAAAATCAACAATACCGCAAACCATGTATATTTTAGTATAAATCGCATTTTATATTTTATTGATCGATTGTAGGTAGGGGAGAGGGGGCACCTTTGAACGTGGGGCAGCTTTGAACAGTGCTCATAAAATCTTGGTTTAAAATTTTTCTGACCAGCAACCAAATTTTTTATGTGCCAATCGTGTTCTTCATCTACGTAAACCATTTTTGCTAGCTTTTTCAGTTGTCGACAAATTGTACATGGGTGACCATGTTTTCGCAGTGTAATTGTAAACTTTTTTCATTTGTTTGTAAGGTCGCAGGAAGAATTTTGTGAAAGTTTTTTTTCGTTAAACAATTTTTTTTTTTGCATTCCAATAATTATTTCAAACATATCTAATGTATTTTCTTTCATATACATTTATTATAAAAAAAGTTATTATAAATTTCCGTAAAATACCACAGGTGGGGCACCTTTGAACATACCCAGCAAACTCCAGTAAAAAAAGAAGTTTTTAACTTTTGGCTTCGATTTCTCAAAAATTTCAAATAGGCGAATAAGATTACGAAATTTGCTGTATTTTTCACCATATAAATTTTTGTTTCTATGTAATTTTGTGCTTTAATAAATTTTGATCAGAATTTTTTAATTGTCGAATATTTTTGTATATATTTTTTAATAAATAAATGCATTACTGATATATATGAATACAATACATATATATTTGAACATAAACACTGCAAAAAACCATGCCGTTCAAAAATGCCAAGCTTTGTTCAAAGGTTCCCCCCTGGGGGGGCAGTTTTGAACACTTTGACTTCCTCCATTAAAACAGTAATAAAATATGTATATCAAGCTTAAAGTATGTCATATGTATATTCATATTAAAGATTACATATGTGCCTATTAGTTAAAACTTATAAGAAACCAAAAATTATAACATGAGCATTTTTATGAGGCTTGAAAAAAAAGTGTTCAAAGGTGCCCCCCTCTCCCCTACATATGTATATATTCTAAGAAAAGTAATATTTATGTATTATATATATCGTAATTATCTAACCCGTGGTGGAGAAACAAATGTTATCAAATTTGTGATTTGTGAAATAGAATACATTAAGGTTATTTACACAGGCTTTGAGGGATGTCAGCTGTTATTTGACAAAATTATTACCGCTTATTCTAAAATATAAATTTAATATTAACTCTATTTATTACTTTAAATAGTTTGCTATTTAGTTTTATTTTCCCATATACATATTCTTACCATTTTTCTTATTTGAAAATCGGCTAAAAATGCAAAATCATTTCAGTTGCTCACTGCACACATTGATTAAAAGCATAAAATTAAAAGTTGAGAAAAGAAACGATGTATGTTGTTTTATCACCTTTAAGCCCATTTTTTTTGTAATCATGGAACGATTTTATGTGTTCAGATTTAATGTAACTGAACTAAACAGAATATGAAGAAAAATCCAGAAAACAAATGCAATATTGACGAAAAAAATTATTTTAAAATATTCTCTATTTTATTTTTCAAAAGAATTATAAATAATTCTGATGGTGCAATTCATACTATTCGAATACGAATATTGAAGAGATCATAACGTCATCGATAATAATGTATTTCAAAAAATATATATTTACTGATATTAAATATAACAGCCTGTTTTTGTAAAATTCCAAACGAACGAATTCGAGTGACTTACGACCAAACTCCTTGGTTTTGAAAAATATGTCATTTATTTTTGTTTTGAATCAGAAAAACTTTATAAACATAAATAAAGGTTTGGTCGTAAGTCACTCGAATTCGTTCGTTTGGAATTTTACAAAAACAGGCTGTAAAGATGTAAAATATTTTGTTGCTTGTGGGCAACATTGGGCCACAAAAGGTTAAAAGTCCCTTGAAAATATAAATTCGACTAAGTAATGTAGAATACGTAACGACAAATTTAAATGTAGGACTCATTTAGTGAGAATAATTTTTAGTTCTTATAGCACAAAAACAGTATTGCATACCATACTATTGTGTTTTCGTGCGTTATGTAAAATAAATGACATTTAGGAATAGGAAGTAAATGACGCAAGAGACTTAACTTCTGATTCTCTCTAGTAAGTAAATGGGCTTTAAAAATACATGCTGCATTGTGTTCTTTACAAAACAAATTTAAGCAAATTTTATACTTCAACTTCCCATTTCGTTCATTTGAGTATAATAACACACGACAATTGTATAACAATTCTCTAGAATTGGTCTCAGTATTTATAATTCTAATAAAAACCAATTTATTTACCATTTTTGTAACTAACGTTTTAATCAAATAGATTATAGCCAAATCCTTTAACTATATAATTATTCAATAAATTTCGGCTGACGTCTTATTATGTTCAGTTCAGACAGAAATTATGTAAACGATTTGAAAAATAAAATAGATTATACCTAGCTACATTTTTTACTTTGAACGCAAGATAATTCATTAGTAATAGTTGCGGAGCAAAAGGAGAAAATAAAAGTACAACAAAAAAAGAAAATAAGTAAAACAGACAAAAGCCGATATATTGTAGATTTATATCTGTATATGAAATTGTCGTAAAAAATGTATTACCTTTTTTATTGTTGAGAGATGTCGATGTAGTTGGATGTAATCCAAGAGAAACAAAAAGAAGAACAAAGCTAGCGATGGTGTTGAAAAGTGGCGCTTAAAGAAATGTAACTCATAAATTGACAGTACATCTTTGTTGCAGATATCTTCCTATGTTGCACTGTTAATTAATTACAACTATCCAATTAAATCATTTCTTTCAAAATTAGTGCTAAGGCACGGGAGATTTCTTCAGGCTGAAGTATGAAATCACATTGGACATACACAAGAACCATCCAAAGATGGTAAGTTGGCCCGTGGAACTTTCGGGTATACTTCTGCATCCATCATCATTTGCGTGTATGCAAGCATACCTTTCGTAGTGCTCTTTTAAAGTTCCGGAGGCATATTTTGTTGAATAAGAAATAAATAAGAAAAAACACACACAAGTCGAGCTATTGTATATTTTTATCTGTATATATAATTGTCGTAAACAACATTATTATCTTTTTGATTATTGAGAGATGTCGATGAAGTTGGATGTAATCCAGGAGAAACAAAAGAAGAACAAAGCTAGCGACGGTGTTGAAAAATTAACAGTGCGTAGTCTGTATATATAATTGTCGTAAACAACATTATTATCTTTTTGATTATTGAGAGATGTCGATGAAGTTGGATGTAATCCAAGAGAAACAAAAGAAGAACAAAGCTAGCGACGGTGTTGAAAAATTAACAGTACGTAGTCCTAGTGCAAACAATTAGAACACATTGTGAGTTTGGCCAAATCAACATCTAAAAATCTAAAAATTAATGATACTTCTCGTAAAGCCTTGTCTAACACGAAAATATTCTAAAGTTGTCCTATATTCTGGAAATACTACATAATGCAATTGAAATTAAGTTGTAATTCATATTCAGGTTATGTTTTGCAATGTAATATATTATGTTTGGCCATGATGTGTGTGTCGTATAATATAATTAAATAAATACAAATAAACAAGTCGTTATGTTATTATGAGGTGTATGTTGAAAATACCTGTTTTCGGAGGCAGTAATAGAAGTAAACCAAAAGAGAAATAAAACGAAAGAATTGTAGTTTTAAATATTGTTGGGATAAACAATATTTTACCTTGGTAATAATGAGTTGTGCGGAGGTCGAATATTCAAAAAGAAGTGATCGTTTGTTGTTGCAAAGTGGCGCTTTTTTGTTTACTTGTTAGAATTTGAAATCAGTCACTGTACGAATGCACAAAGTTGTAGTTTTGCTACTGATTTACACATTCTAACTACATGAAAATTTGAAATTGATTTTAAAAGTTGAAACATAATAGTAACATATCACAGGTCAACAATAACAACAACATACACACACGGAAGGCACTCCGCAAATTCAAGAAGAAGAAAACTACTGAAAAATGCATTTATACAAAGAGATAAGACGAAAGTATAACACAGAAACGATCAACAAAACAATATTCGAAATGTAACAGGCAAACAGCAGCTCCAACCACAACAACAACATTTTTGATCAAATGCAGAAACATGGGTATTATACCAAATTTTATAAATAACACAACAAAAAACACATACAACATATTCAAAACAAATGACAAAATACCGCCAAATTTATTAGCGTTGCTCAAAAACACAACTACAATTTTCAGTTTAAAATACTCAAACTTCTTATACAACAAAAACATAGAGAACTACACAAAAACAGAACAGTACTCTCTCAGACAAAAGAAACACTTCAACAAACAATGGACGAGAATGACTTTTACAGTTTTATGGAGAGCGAGAACATTCTCCATAATAGCTATAACAACAAGAGAAAAACAATTCAAATCAACAAATACCAAGCACTGATCCAAAAACAACAAAAATAACTTAACATAAAACATAACAATGAGTGGTTTACAAACAACACTAACACAAACATACCTAACGATGTTCAGTGGCTTCTTTCGTTGGGACCAAAATATGCATGTCCAACAACAAAAACAACATTCCCTTTATTAGACGTAATATCAGAGAGCGGAGAATGCGTACAAACATTGAGTAACAAAGAAGATCAGGAAAACGCGAGAATAAAACAAGTGAAAAAGCGTTAAGTTCGGCCGGGCCGAACTTTGTATACCCTCCACCATAGATATACTGACAGGTACTAGAAATGAAAATAAAGGAAACATACCAAAAAGTGGACCTATACCGACATGTCTAAAATAGGATTATGTAAACCATAATACAAATTTCAGAAATTTTTAATTGATAATTCAAATTCGAAGATGGGGAATATCGGTCCACTCCTTCTGAAACCTCAACAGAGGCTAGGTCTAAATGCGACTATAGTTCATTATCGAACCTTACGTTCTAATTTTTTACCTCGCTATCCTCTGCAGGTGAAATGATTACACTAGAGTCTTAGAACCAAACTCAAAACGCGGAACATATCAGATAACTATATTAATAAAAAAAGGGGGTTATATGGGGACTACCCCAAAAAGGGGGCGAATATTAATAATTTTTGGTAGAGAGATTTTGTACCTATTAAGAACTCAAAATACTAAATTACAGCTAATTCGGCTTAAAAATACGATCAAAACCCCCAAAATTCTAAAAATTGGGAGGTACCATTATATAGGTGCTACCAGAAAAAGGGGACCTATATTTATAATTTTTTGTGGAGACATTAAGGACCCAATAAGAACCCAATGTAGCAAAGTTCAGAGAAAAACGTGCTCAAGAACCCCAAAATACCGAAAATTGGGGGGTACCCTTATATGGGGGCTACCCGAAAACACTAAATTACAGCCAATTCGGTGGAAAAATACGACCAAAACCCCCAAAATACTGAAAATTAGGAGGTTCCGTTATATGGGGGCTACCAGAAAATATGGACCTATACTTATAATTTTTTGTGGAGACATTTAGTATCCAATAAGAACCCAATGTACCAAATTTCAGCGAATTCGGCTGAAAAAGGCGCTCAAGAACCCTAAAATACCGAAATTTGCCGGGTACCCTTATATGGGAGCTATGCCTAAACGTGGACCGATATATCCCATCTTCGAACTTGACCTGCCTGCAGACAAAAGACAACCCTATGCAAAATTTCAGCACCCTATCTCAATTCCTTCAGAAGATAGCGTGATTACAACAGACGGACGGACATGGCTAGATCGTCTTAGAATTTTACCCTGATCATGAATATATATACTTTATAGGGTCGGAAATGAATATTTCGAGGAGTTACAAACGGAATGACAAAATTAATATACCCTCCATACTATGGTGGAGGGTATAACTAGTCTCTCTAATTGACGACCACTTACAACGGACAAACTTGTGTATAAGAGATAAGATGATAATTGACACAGTGGATAGAACAAAACAATTTTTGAAACAAAACAAAGAGGTTTTAATATTGAATGCGGATAAAGGGGAAAAAACAGTGGCTATGTACAAAACCGACTATGGAACAAAAATGAAGGATATATTACGAGACATGTGTACATATAAAAGATTAAAACGGGACCCAACATCTAATTTACAAAACAAAAACAATAAGCTTACCGAAAAATTATACGGTATGAACATTTTAAATATATATGAGAAGAACAAAATAATGACATACACAGCAATTGCACCACGAATTTACGGACTACCCAAAATACATAAGGAAGGAATACCACTTAGACCAATATGCTCATCCATTAACTCCCCAACATATAAGCTCTCAAAATACATAGTGGATATTTTAAAGAATTTAACTAAAGATTCTATATATAACATTAAAGACGCCGTTGAAATGAAAAGAAAAATTAAAGATATAAATATTGACGAAGACGAAGTTCTACTATCATTTGACGTTATCTCGCTATTTCCTAGTATACCTATAAATTTAGCATTGAGGACAATCACGGAAAAATGGAACATAATTAAGGAATACACAAAAATACCACAGGACCTCTTCATCGAAATATTGACTCTTTGTATAAAAGACTCAAGATATTTCATATATGAGGACAAGGTGTACGAACAGCGGAAAGGACTTCCAATGGGCTCTCCAGCGTCACCGATTATTGCAGATATAGTAATGGAGGAGTTATTGGACGCTTCAATGGAGAAATTGACAAATAATCCAAAATTAGTAACGAAATATGTAGACGATATACTTTGCATAGTGAAAAGAACAGTGATCGAGAATACATTAAATATCCTGAACTCCTTTGACAAACATGTGCAATTTACGCACGGATTGGAAGAAAACGAAAAATTACCTTATCTTGACGCAATAATAATCCGCCCACCGCACCGCATCTGGACGATTAATAAACTTTTACTCTAAGCACCCTAGACGAATAAAAATAAATACGGCCACAAACTTCATCAACAGAGTACTTTCCACAAAAAGAACAAAGAAAGGATACGTAATATACTGAGGAAAAATAATTTCCCACAGAGAACTATCGACGAATTACTAAAAACATCCAATCACAAGAACGAAAAGAAGAGGAAAAAGCATAAAAAACATTGACTTATATACCTGGACTGTCTGAGAGATTGCGTAATTCCAATATATATGACAAGAACAATTATCATTAGCCTTAAAATCGAAGAATACCGTCAATAGCCTGTTCAGCAAAACAAAATCAAAAATTAAAAAGGAAGACAAATGCAATGTAGTGTATAAGATAAAATGTAATGGGGACAAATCCAACGTATGCCAAAAGGTATATGTTGGTACAACAAAAACTAAACTTAAGACTAGACTTTCTGGACATAAGTCAGATCAAAATTCAGACAAACCTTTAGAGCAAAAAACGGCGCTTGCTACACATTGCACAAAAACTGGACATACACCGAATTTTAAAGAGGTAGACATATTGACACAAGAAAATAATTATAAACGACGATTCACATTAGAAATGTTAAACATAATTAATGTACCTAACGATAGAAGAATGAATTATAAGACTGACACGGACCACTGTGCACATATTTATAGAAACATAATTCATAAGCACAGACGAGAAAAAAGAAAAACTTAGTTTAACATAGACGGTGATGAAAATCGGTTGCTTTTCTCAAAAAAAAAAGTAAAATCTGTGCAATACAATTAAGTCTATATCTTAAAAATATTTGTATGTTTTGTAGTATTTCCCTGAAGATGACTGCCGAAGACAGTCGAAATATTGGAAAATAAAAATAAACAAAAAAGAAAAACATAACCAACGAGTTTTTCAATTGACCTAGAGCCAAAACAAAAATCCACAAGAATTAACATATCACAGGTCAACAATAACAACAACAACATTTTGGAAGAAAGATTTTGCACATACTTTCATTAAAAGCTCGTGCATTATCCCCAGACCGTAATCCAATTATTCTATTTTGCCAGGTAAGCGTGGCAAAATATAACGTAAGTTCATTTAAAATGCACGCAATTTATTATATTTTTAAAATTTTTAAAAATTTAATTATTAAAATTTAAAATTAATGGCAGATTAAAATACTGGATAATCCTTAGTAAAAGAAATTTACCCAGCAACATTTAGTATGTTCTCTACCCTAGCTACTTTATTTCCATCTCTTTTACACAGTTCACATTCTAAAACAATTTGTTGTTAAATGGACGTCTATATACTGAGATCACTTACCTTTGCAAAATCTTTTTAACTAATGTATCAAAATCAACAATACCGCAAACCATGTATATTTTAGTATAAATCGCATTTTATATTTTATTGATCGATTGTAGGTAAATATGTATATATTCTAAGAAAAGTAATATTTATGTATTATATATATTATAATTATCTAACCCGTGGTGGAGAAACAAATGTTATCAAGTAATGTACACTATAGTACGTCATCTAAATAACTTTTGATTTGTGAAGTAGAATACGTTAAGGTTATTTACACAGGCTTTGAGGGATGTCAGCTGTTATTTGACAAAATTATTACCGCTTATTCTAAAATATAAATTTAATATTAAATCTATTTAGTACTTTAAATAGTTTGCTATTTAGTTTTATTTTCCCATATACATATTCTTACCATTTTTCTTATTTGAAAATCGGCTAAAAATGCAAAATCATTTCAGTTGCTCACTGCACACATTGATTAAAAGCATAAAATTAAAAGTTGAGAAAAGAAACGATGTATGTTGTTTTATCACCTTTAAGCCCATTTTTTTTTGTAATCATGGAACGATTTTATGTGTTCAGATTTAATGTAACTGAACTAAACAGAATATGAAGAAAAATCCAGAAAACAAATGCAATATTGACGAAAAAATTATTTTAAATTATTCTCTATTTTATTTTTCAAAAGAATTATAAATAATTCTGATGGTGCAATTCATACTATTCGAATACGAATATTGAAGAGATCATAACGTCATCGATAATAATGTATTTCAAAAAATATATATTTACTGATATTAAATATAAGATGTAAAATATTTTGTTGCTTGTGGGCAACATTGGGCCACAAAAGGTTAAAAGTCCCTTGAAAATATAAATTCGACTAAGTAATGTAGAATACGTAACGACAAATTTAAATGTAGGACTCATTTAGTGAGAATAATTTTTAGTTCTTATAGCACAAAAACAGTATTGCATACCATACTATTGTGTTTTCGTGCGTTATGTAAAATAAATGACATTTAGGAATAGGAAGTAAATGACGCAAGAGACTTAACTTCTGATTTTCTCCAGTAAGTAAATGGGCTTTAAAAATACATGCTGCATTGTGTTCTTTACAAAACAAATTTAAGCAAGTTTTATACTTCAACTTCCCATTTCGTTCATTTGAGTATAATAACACACGACAATTGTATAGCAATTCTCTAGAATTGGTCTCAGTATTTATAATTGTAATAAAAACCAATTTATTTACCATTTTTGTAAATAACGTTTTAATCACTGTACGAATGCACAAAGTTGTAGTTTTGCTAATGATTTACAAATTCTAACTACATGAAAATTTGAAAATGATTTTAAAAGTTGAAACATAATAGTAAAATTTTGGAAGAAAGATTTTACACACACTTTTATTAAAAGCTCGTGCATTATCCCCAGGCCGTAATCCAATTATTCTATTATGCCTGGTATACTTTTTTAAAATTTTAAAAATTTAATTATTAAAATTTAAAATTAACGGCAGATTAAAATACTGGATAATCCTTAGTAAAAGAAATTTACCCAGCAACATTTAGTATGTTCTCTACTCTAGCTACTTTATTTCCATCTATTTTACACAGTTCACATTCTAAAACAATTTGTTATTAAATGGACGTCTATATACCGAGATCACTTACCTTTGCAAAATTTTTTTAACTGATGTATCAAAATCAACAATACCGCAAACCATGTATATTTTAGTATAAATCGCATTTTATATTTTATTGATCGATTGTTGGTACATATGTATATATTCTAAGAAAAGTAATATTTATGTATTATATATATTGTAATTATCTAACCCGTGGTGGAGAAACAAATGTTATCAAGTAATGTACACTATAGTACGTCATCTATTCGAATACGAATATTGAAAAGATCATAACGTCATCGATAATAATGTATTTCAAAAAATATATATTTACTGATATTAAATATTAGATGTAAAATATTTTGTTGCTTGTGGGCAACATTGGGCCACAAAAGGTTAAAAGTCCCTTGAAAATATAAATTCGACTAAGTAATGTAGAATACGTAACGACAAATTTAAATGTAGGACTCATTTAGTGAGAATAATTTTTAGTTCTTATAGCACAAAAACAGTATTGCATACCATACTATTGTGTTTTCGTGCGTTATGTAATATAAATGACATTTAGGAATAGGAAGTAAATGACGCAAGAGACTTAACTTCTGATTCTCTCTAGTAAGTAAATGGGCTTTAAAAATACATGCTGCATTGTGTTCTTTACAAAACAAATTTAAGCAAGTTTTATACTTCAACTTCCCATTTCGTTCATTTGAGTATAATAACACACGACAATTGTATAACAATTCTCTAGAATTGGTCTCAGTATTTATAATTGTAATAAAAACCAATTTATTTACCATTTTTGTAAATAACGTTGTAATCAAATAGATTAAAGCCAAATCCTTTAAGTATATAATTATCGAATATATTTCGGCTGACGTCTTATTATGTTCAGTTCAGACAGAAATTATGTAAACGATTTGAAAAATAAAATAAATTACACCTAGCTACATTTTTTACTTTGAATGCAAGATAATTCATTAGGAACCGTTGCGGAGCAAAAGGAGAAGATAAAAGTACAACACAAAAGAAAATAAGTAAAACACACAAAAGCTGGTAAGCACACAAAAGATGGAAAGTTGGCCCATGGAACTTTTGGGTATACTACCCATCATCATTTGCGTGTTTGCAAGCATACCTATCGTAGCGCTCTTTTAAAGTTCCGGAGACATATTTTGTTTAATACACTAGGCGGGCTAAATTGGTATTTAGTCGCAACGACTGGACCAGCGAATTGCAGATGCGACTAATACATACCTACATAATTTTTTATGGAAAATCAATTGAGCGACGATAGTTGCCCAGCTTCCATTAAGAACTGTTAAAACGGAGCCAATGAGGCCGGTGCCACCAAATTTTAAAAAAAGCCAATTCAGTCCACGTTTTCCTAATCAGCAGGATTATCTCCTGAAGGTATATGATGCCATTTGAAACAAAGTTGCCATATATTCTGGAAATACTACATAATGCAAATTCAATTGAAATTATGCAACGTAATATGTTTGGCCATGATGGGTGTGTCGTATAATATTGTTAAATAAACACAAATGAACAAGTCGCTATGTTAGTCCGAACTTTTTATACCCTTCATTATGAGGTTTACATTAAAAATACCTGATTTCGGAGGAAGTGAAAGAAGTAAACCAAAAGAGAAATAAAACTAAATACTTTTACTTTTAAATATTAAATATTGTTTTGTAGTCGAATATCCAAAAACAAGTGATCGTTTGTTGTTGCAAAGTGGAGCTTTTTTGTCTACTAGTAGGAATTTGACATCAGTCACTTCGTTTGTGGATAATTTCACTTCGATTTGTGGATAAACAATAGCGGTCGAAGGTGGTCGAATATGCGAGTTGTTTTGTAGACGAATATCCAAAAACAAGTTATCGTTTGTTGTTGCAAAGTGGAAAATTTTTGTTTACTAGTTAGAATTTGACATCAGTCAATTCGTGCGAATACACAAAGTTGTAGTTTTGCTAGTGATGTACAAATTCTAACTACAGGAAAAATTTTAAATTTATTTTAAAAATTGAAACATAATTGTACCATTTTGGAAGAAATAATTTACACACACTTTCATTAAAAGCTCGTGCATTATCCCCAAAATACCAACTAATGTGCTGTGCCGTTATATAGACCTGTCCAAATGGTGGGCCGATATTAGCTGTATCTGGATTCTTGTCCAGTAAAATTTAGAGTATAATTTTTTTCAGACCGTAATCCAATTATTCTATTGCTTCAGGTAAGATTTCAGGTAAGATATAACTTAATTTCATTTAAAATGCTTGAAATTTCTTATATTTTTTAATTATTAAAATTTGAAATTAACGGCAGATTAAAATACTGGATAATCCTTAGTATAGGAAAATTACCCAGCAACGTTTAGTATGTTCTCTACTCTATCTACTTTATTTCCATCTTTTTACACAGTACACATTCTAAAATAATTTGTTACTAAATTTTCTTAAGTGGTTTTACATAGAAGTCTATATACTGAGGCCACTTACCTTTGCAACATTTTTTTAACTGATGTATCAAAATCATGTATATTTTAGTATAAATCACATTTCATATTTTAGTGATCGATTGTAGGTACATATGTATATATTTGTATATATTCTAAGAAAAGTAATATGTATGTATTATATATATTGCAATTATATATCACGTGGTGGAGAAACAAATGTTATCAAGTAATGTACACTATAGTACGTCATCTAAATAATGTTGGATTTGTGGATTTACGATATTCACAGAATACATTAAGGTTATTTACACAGGCTTTGAGGGATGTCAGGTGTTATTTGACAAAATTATTACCGCTTATTCTAAAATATAAATTTAATATTAACTCAATTTAGTACTTTAAATAGTTTGCTATTTAGTTTTATTTCCCCAAATACATATTTTTCCGTTTTTCTTATTTTAAAATCGGCTAAGAATGCAAACTCATTTCAGCTGCTCACTGCACACATTGATTAAAATCAAACGATGTATGTTGTTTTTAACCCTTTAAGCCGATTTTTCCGTAGTCATGGAACGATTTTATGTGTTCAGATTTAATGCAACTGACCTAAAAAGGATATGAAGAAAAATCCAGATAATAAATGCAATATCGACGAAAAAATTATTTTAAATTATTCTCTATTTTCTTTTTTTAAAGAATTAGAAATAATTCTGATGGTGCAATTCATACTATTCGAATTTAACCAAGGTTATAACTCAACTCCCCAGTTCGTGCACTTGAGTATAATAACACACGACAATTGTATAACAATTCTTTAGAATTCGCCTCAGTATTTATAACTGTAATAAAAACCAATTTATTTACCATATTTGTAAATAACGTTTTATTCGAATACATTACAGCCAAATCATTTAAGTATATAATTATCCAATATATATTTCGGCTGACGTCTTATTATAATTAGTTCAGACAGAAATTATGTAAAGGATTTGAAAAATAAAATAAATTACACATAGCTAAATTTTTTACTTCGAACGCAAAATAATTCATTAGTAACAGTTGAACAGTTGAAAATAAGTAAAACACACAAAACCCGAAATATTGTAGATTTATATCATACTTTATAAAATTTTCGTAAACAATCTTATTACCATTTTTATTGTTGAGAGATGTCGATGTGGTTGGATGTAATCCAAGAGAAACAAAAGGATGAACAATGCTAGCGGTGGTGCTTAAACAAATGTCACTCATAAATTGACAGTACGTCTTTGTGATGAATATTACACGATAGTTCGCTGAAGATATCTTCCTATGTTGCACTGTAAATCAGTTACAACTATTTACAAATTCATTTTTGTCCAATTAAATCATTTATTTCAAAATTAGTGCTAAGGCATGGGAGATCTTATCAGGCTAAAGTCATCCAGTATGAAATCACATTGGACATACACAAGAACCATCCAATGATGGGAATTTGGGCCCATGGAACTTTCGGGTATACACCTACAACCATCACCATTTACGTGTATGCAAGCATACCTTTCGTAGTGCTCCTTTAAAGTTCCGGAGGCATATTTTGTTGAATACACTGGGCGGGCTAAATTGGTAACCGGAGCGAATACACACAATTGTTGGGTGGAGCAACGGTCGAAATCAATTGAGCGACAATTGTTGGTCCTATTGTTAGAATAGGTTGGATTGTCATGCTATGAAACGTAGTTACATGCGACGAAGAAGCAGAGGACGGACGTTGGTTGCTACTTGAAGACTTAGACGGACCATTATTATCTTGTTGAGGAAGTTGAGCAGAAGGATGGATCAGAGTGTGATGTTTGCCCTTGCATTGGTTACAGCCTGGATCTTGGCGGCAGTTACGGAGTACGTAGTCCTAGTGCAAACAATGAGCACCCATTGAGTGTTTGACCAAAGCAACATCGAGGAACTGCTGATCGAACTAAACGTCCGTGTAGCCTCATGACACCTGCATTATCATGAAAGGAATTGAAGGACAAAACAACACTGTTTTAATTTAAGGAACTATTTTTAGATAAACAACTATATTCATAATACCCTTTTTGAGTCAAAACAATCATCCACATTTTTTAGTTTGGAGCTCGAAGGAGCTTGTACTGTGAACAAATCTAAAAATTAATGATACTACTCGTAAAGCCTTGTCTAACACGAAAATATTCTAAAATATACGTGTGCAAAAAGAGAGGAGTGTAAAGCAGAAACCGCCACATGAAATTTCTTAAAAAAGAGAACACAGAGAACGAGCTTATTGATACATGTAAACAAGGGCACCAGTTCCCATGCTTATTCTAAAACATCAACGAAATTTTCAAAGAATGAAAAATTACTTGCACGAATTTCTACATCCGTATCAAGATCGAACAAGTTGTCCAGTTTCCATTCAGAACTGTTAAAACGGAGCCAATGTGGCCGGTGCCACCAAATTTCAGAAAAAGCCAATTCATTCCGCGCTTTCCTAATAAGCAGGATTATCTTCTGAAGGTACATGATGCCAAACATTTGAAACAAAGTTGTCCTATATTCTGGAAATACTACATAATGCAAATTCAATTCAAATTCAATTGTTGTAATTCAAATTCAGGTTATGTTTTGTAATGTAATATATTATGTGTGGCCATGATGGGTGTGTCGTATAATATTATATAAAAATACCTGTTCACCGAGGCAGTAAAAGAAGTAAACCAAAAGAGAAATACAACAAAAGAATTTTAGTTTTAAATATTAAATATTGTTAAGATAAACAATATTTTACCTTTGTAATAATGATTTCTGCGGTGGACTAATATCCAATAGCGAGTTTTTTCGTAGACGAATATCCAAAAACTAGTGATCGTTTGTTGTTGCAAAGTGGCGTTTTTTTGTTTACTAGTTAGAATTTGACATCAGTCATTCTGTGCGAATACAGAATGTTGTATGTTTGCTAGTGATGTCCAAATTCTAACTACATGAAAAATTTGAAATTGATTTTAAAAGTTGAAACATAATAGTAACATTTTGGAAGAAAGATTTTACACACACTTTCATTAAAAGCTCGTGCATTATCCCCAAAAAATACCAACTAATGTGCCGTGCCGTTATATAGGCATTTGGATAGGCCGATATTAGCTGTATCTGGATTCTTTTCCAGTAAAATTTAGAGGATAATGTTTTCCAGACCGTAATCCAATTATTCTATTGTTTCAGGTAAGATTTTGCAAAATGTATCGTAATTTCATTTAAAATGCATGAAATTTATTATTATTTTTTAAATCATTAACAATTTATAAACAATAATTCATTAGGAACCGTTGCGGAGCAAAAGGAGAAGATAAAAGTACAACAATAAAAGAAAACAACAATAAAAACACACAAAAGCCGAAATATTGTAAATTTATATCTGTATATGAAATTGTCGTAAAATATTTTATTACCTTTTTTATTGTTGAGAGATGTCGATGTAGTTGGATGTAATCCAAGAGAAACAAAGAGAAGAACAAAGCTAGCGATGGTGTTGAAAAGTGGCGCTTAAAGAAATGTCACTCATAAATTGACAGTACGTCTTTGTGGTGAATATTACATGTTTTTCGTCCAATTAAATCATTTCTTTCAAAATTAGTGCTAAGGCATGGGAGATTTCTTCAGGCTAAAGTCATCCGGTATGAAACCACATTGGACATACACAAGAACCATCCAAAGATGGTAAGTTGGCCCATGGAACTTTCGGGAATGCTACCCATCATCATTTGCGTGTTTGCAAGCATACCTTTCGTAGTGCTATTTTGTAGAATACACTAGGCGGGCTAAATTGGTATTTAGTCGCAACGACTGGACCAGCGAATTGCAGATGCGACTAATACATACCTAAATATTTTTTTATGGAAAATCAATTGAGCGACGATAGTTGCCCAGCTTCCATTAAGAACTGTTAAAACGGAGCCAATGAGGCCGGTGCCACCAAATTTTAGAAAAAGCCAATTCAGTCCGCGCTTTCCTAATCAGCAGGATTATCTCCTGAAGGTACATGATGCCAAAAATTTGAAACAAAGTTGCCATATATTCTGGAAATACTACATAATGCAAATTCAATTGAAATTATGCAATGTAATATATTGTTACGAATATAAATTTAGATTTAAGTTAATTTAGATGAATTCCGTTAATTTAAGAATTTGAATTGTAACGTAAATTTCTACTACGCAGTTTATTTGAATAACTTCACAACAACAACTACTGTATAGATTTTTCTACATCCTTCCATTTCCTCTTTCATTGTCTATTTTTTTGTTGACGTACAATTCTTGTTAAACGTCATCATTGATGATCGCTTAATTCCTCTTTCTTTGTTACCCCCTCGCCTGTATATGTGTTGTTGTTATTGTTTACTCAATGTAAGTTTGTATGTGTGTTGTTATTTTTTACTCAATGTAAGTTTGTATGTGTTTGTTGCATTGGTAGATTGTTCGTAATCTAGGCGTTACCAGATCGTCTAGAAACTTCTGCAGCGACAGGCAAGGGGCATATAAATAGAGGAAATGGAAAGGCAGTGAGTCAGTTGTGAATCAGATCGCGAATTGAAACCGTCGTGTAAAGTAAAGTTGTGTGAATAAAATCATTGTAATAATCGTAATCAGAAAGAACCCGCGTTTTATTTGGTACGAATTGTATCGGGAAATAAAACAACGTCTACACGGGATTAAGTAAAATCCAAGAACGTAACAATTGGTGTCAGAAGTGGGATTACGATAATACTACGATGAAGTTTAAGGATCTACGAGTGGAAGACTTGAAGAAGGAGCTTAATAAATTGGAATTGTCCTCTACTGGCAACAAGGCTGAACTACAAAAACGTCTGTTGGATGAGTTCGAGCGCCGTGGTATGAACATCGATACATATGAGTTTGACTGTAAGGATGAGGTGGATTTATCGGAAATGGGCGAATCCAACGGTGGGGAAGTCTCGTCAATAGCTGCCAGGGGTGGCGATTTAAGAGAAATGCTGGCTAAAATGTTCGAAGAGAATTCCAGAAAGTTAGATGAACTCAAGTCAGAGAATTGTAGAATGTTCGAAGAAAATTCGAGAATAATGAACGAGAAACTCGAGTACATTACAGATGTTATTGGAAGGAGAGTGGAAACTGTGGAGGTCCAAATTAAAGAGTTGGATAAGAAAGTGCAGTCGGTTGACAAGAAATTTCTGGTCCACGACCACAGGTTTACGAATCTGGAGAAGAAAGTTTCGGAACTGGAAATCAAAGGTGGTCCGGTGCGAGTTCCTGATAACACGCTAAAAATCAAACCTCCTGTATTCGACGGCTCTACGTCATTCAATGTTTTCAAGTTACAGTTTGAGACAGTGGCTTCTAGAAATTCGTGGAACGACAGCGACAAAGCGGTTGCACTACTTCTGGCATTGAAGGGCAGTGCTGCTGATGTTATACAGAGTATTCCTGTCGCTTCTAGAAACAACTATGAAGATGTTATTGCTGCACTGGAACGTAAGTACGGTGGCGAACATAAACGAAACATCTACCTTATGGAATTAAGGGGAAGAGTACAGAGGGCAAACGAGACGTTACAAGATTTTGCAGCTGAGGTGGAACGTTTGGTGCTAATGACGTATCCAGGAGAGGATCATCCATTGCTGGACCGTATGAAAATCGAGACCTTTGTGAATGGCATACGTGACCCTGAGATTAAGTGTGCAACATATGCGTCACCAAAAGCGTCATTTGCCGAAACTGTGTCGTTTGCCCTTGCCCAAGAGACGGCAAGAATAGTTGTTAAGCCCCAGACCCACAAGATTCGCCAACTGGAGACCGAAGGTTGCGAACCCAAATCTCTCGTTAACTCGATCGAAGATGCCATGAGGCGGGTAATAGAAGAGACAAAGTTAGTTGGGATGACTAAGCCCAGGGTTAGATGCTACAACTGCGATAAAGCAGGTCATATTGCGCGCGAATGCAGAGCTAAGCGCAAACGACCCAGGTCATCGTCACCGCCTCCAACGAAAGATGGTAGAAGAATGGCTCAACAGTCCACCAATGAGTCACAGTTAAACTAAATCGAGCCAGTCCAGCGGGGCATGAACTGGCTCCCATCGACGATGGCCCCACAATCTCCATAGCAATAGTACAACAGAAAAGTCACAACCTAACAACAACTGGGTACATCGATGGTGATAAGCGAGTTCTGACGTTAGATACTGGCGCATCAAAGTCCATCATAAGATCAGATCTGGTAAAGGGAAAAATAACGCAACTTCATGGAGTCAGACTGCGCACAGCAACGGGGGAGCCCGCGGCAGTACACGGCAAGATTACCCTGAGACTAACTATTGCCAATAAATCGGAGAATTACGAGTTTATAGTTGCCGATATCGTAGACGAAGTGATAATAGGCGCAGATTTTATGATTGCCTTTGGTATCAATCTGGATATGAAAGAACGTGTGATGACCTGGTCTAACGTCGAAATTCCGTTAAACGTGGGCTACGATGAAAGTACACCCATTAGACGTCTGACTACGGACCATCCAGAGATAATACCGCCCTGTGCCGAAGCAATAATATGGGTACCAATGAATGGAGATTGTGGAGCCGAGAAGTTGTGGGTGGTGGAACCAGCAGAAAACAGAAACAGTAACATCCTAATAGCGAATGCCCTGGTGAAAAGCAACAAGGACGGATTAATTCCTGTTAGAGTTTTGAACCTGTCAAACAAGCAAGAGCAAATTTGCCAATTTTCCGATGTTGGACAATGCACACCAGCTGCAGCTGTAATTAATTTGGAAACTAGCACCGAAAAGCCAGCAGCCATGGAGAAGAAGCAACTCGACGGCTACATAAAAGAGTGGACACACCAATTATCACCTTCCGAGAGGAACAAGGCTAAGCAGCTATTATGGAAATATGCCTCTACCTTTGCGTTGACAAAAGAGCACCAAGGAAGAACATCAGTGCTGAAGCATGAAATCAATACAGCAGACGCGAGACCCATTAAACAGCCTCCATGAAGTATTCCCCTGGCAAAAAGAGACGAGGTTCAGAAGCTGATAGGTGAAATGGAAAAGAGTGGTGTAATATAACCATCGTCAAGTCCATGGTGCTCCCCAGTGGTCTTGGTCAAGAAGAAAGACGGAAGCACCCGATTTTGTGTGGACTACCGAAAGTTGAATGATGTCACCAAGAAAGATAGCTATCCGCTCCCAAGAATCGACGACACATTGGACACATTAGCCGGGACGTCATGGTTCTCCACCCTCGACCTGCAGAGTGGGTACTGGCAAGTAGAGATCGCCGAGAAAGATAAAGATAAAGATAAATGGTTGCTGCAGTTTAAGAATCCGGAAGGTCAACTAGCCCGTTGGATCGAGAGGCTCCAGAGTTATGACTTCAGAATCGAGCACAGAAAAGGCGGAAAACACGGTAATGCTGATGCCCTGTCTCGTCGGCCATGCAAAGTAGAATGAAGGCACTGCTCAAAGGCTGAGTGTAAGGAGAATATCGTTGATGTCCGGCTATTGCAGTTTGAGTCGGGTGAAGATTGGTCGACGGAACAACGAGGGGATCCCATTCTGGGCAAAATAATTTCGGCCATAGAAACGGGCAAGCGACCTAGTCGCAAAGAAATTACCTCCGAAAGCCCTCTTTTAAAATCCTATTGGGCCCAGTGGGACAGTCTGCTTATAAAAGATGGTTGCCTATACCGCAAATGGGAAAGTGAGGACGGTAAATCTCACCGGAATTTGATCGTCGTCCCAGACTCCAAAATAAGAGATGTCTTGTCGGAGTTTCACGATGGGCCAAGTGGAGGACATCTTGGCATAGCAAAGACGGCTGAAAAGGTAAAGCAGAGATTCTACTGGGTCGGCTGTCAAAAATCCATTGCCGACTGGATCGCCAATTGTGAAAGGTGCATAAGAGCTAAAGGTCCAACACGGAAGAGTCGAGGCTACATGCAGCAGTATAATTCAGGAGCCTCTTTTGAAAGAATCGCAATGGATGTAGCTGGACCGTTCCCCACAAGCGACTCTGGGAACCGGTATGTCTTAGTGGTCATGGATTACTTCAGTAAATGGCCAGAGGTTTATGCTATCCCAAATCGAGAAGCCAGGACAATTGTGGATGTGTTCAGCAAAAATTGGATTTGTCGCTATGGTGTTCCATCGGAGGTTCATTCCGATCAAGGTAGGAACTTTGAATCAGCGATCTTCAAGGAAATGTGTGACTCCTACGGAATCAAGAAAACAAGAACGACGCCTCTACATCCACAATCAGATGGCATGGTGGAAAGATTCAATCGTACCCTGGAAGAACATCTACGGAAAGTGGTGGACAGTGGCCAACGAGACTGGGATGAGCATATTCCAAAGTTTTTACTGGCTTATAGATCGGCCATTCATGATTCCACATCCCGGACCCCAGCCAAAGTTCTGTTCGGAAATGAATTAAAGCTACCTGGCGATTTGATATTCGGTGCTACCCCAAACGACGATGTGAACCAAGATGAAGACAGTCAAAACTCTTTTAGTAAAGTCCACGATGCAGTCCGACATCGAATAAAAATGGTTAGCAACCGCATGAAGGCAAGGTACGATCGAGCGGCAAATACCGATGGGTTTCAAGAAGGGCAACTGGTACTATTGTTCAACCCACAACGAAAGAAAGGACTATGCCCCAAATTGCAAACCCACTGGGAAGGACCCTACAAGATTGTCACGAAAATAAATGACGTCGTTTATAGCATCCAGAGGAGCGACAGTCCCAGGTCGAAGATGAAAGTTGTACATTTGGAGCGGCTGACCCCCTACGGAACGGGAACTGTGCCTATTCGGGACGAACAGGCTTAAGCGGGGGGCAATGTTACGAAAATAACTTTAGATTTAAGATTAATTTAGATGAATTCCGTTAATTTAAGAATTTGAATTGTAACGTAAATTTCTACTACGCAGTTTATTCGAATAACTTCATAACAACAACTACTGTATAGATTTTTCTACATCCTTCCATTTCCTCTTCCATTTTCTATTTTGTTATTGTCGTACAATTCTTGTTAAACGTCATCATTGATGATCGCCTAATTCCTCTTTCTTTGTTACCCCCTCGCCTGTATATGTGTTGTTGTTATTGTTTACTCAATGTAAGTTTGTATGTGTTGTTGTTATTGTTTACTCAATGTAAGTTTGTATGTGTGTTGCATTGGTAGATTGTTCGTGATCTAGATGTTACCAGATCGTCTAGAAACTTCTGTAGCGACAAGCAAGGCTCATATAAATAGGGGAAATGGAAAGGCAGTTAGTCAGTTGTGAATCAGATCGCGAATTGAAACCGTCGAGTAAAGTAAAGTTGTGTGAATAAAATCATTGTAATAATCGTAATCCGAAAGAACCCGCGTTTTATTTGGTAGGAATTGTATCGGGAAATAAAACAACGTCTACACGGGATTAAGTAAAATCCAAGAACGTAACAATATTATGTTTGGCCATGATGGGCGTGTCGTATAATATTGTTAAATAAACACAAATAAAAAATTCGCTATGTTAGTAAGAACTTTTTATACCCTTCATTATGAGGTTTACATTAAAATACCTGTTTTCGGAGGAAGTAAAAGAAGTAACCCAAAAGAGAAATAAAACTAAATAATTTTACTTTTAAATATTAAATATTGTTTTGTAGTCGAATATCCAAAAACAAGTGATCGTTTGTTGTTGCAAAGTGGAGCTTTTTTGTCTACTAGTAGGAATTTGACATCAGTCACTTCGTTTGTGGATAATTTCACTTCGATTTGTGGATAAACAATAGCGGTCGAAGGTGGTCGAATATGCGAGTTGTTTTGTAGACGAATATTCAAAAACAAGTGATCGTTTGTTGTTGCAAAGTGGAAATTTTTTGTTTACTAGTTAGAATTTGACATCAGTCAATTCGTGCGAATACACAAAGTTGTAGTTTTGCTAGTGATGTACAAATTCTAACTACAGGAAAAATTTCAAATTGATTTTAAAAATTGAAACGTAATTGTACCATTTTGGAAGAAAGATTTTACACACACTTTCATTAAAAGCTCGTGCATTATCTCCAAAATACCAACTAATGTGCGGTGCCGTTATATAGACCTATCCAAATGGTGGACCGATATTAGCTGGATTCTGGATCTGGATTCTTTTCCAGTAAAATTTAGAGTATAATTTTTTTCAGACCGTAATCCAATTATTCTATTGCTTCAGGTAAGATTTTGCACAATATAACGTAATTTCATTTAAAACGCTTGAAATTTATTATATTTTTTAATTATTAAAATTTTAAATTAACGGCAGATTAAAATACTGGATAATCCTTAGTAAAGGAAAATTACCCAGCAACATTTAGTATGTTCTCTACTCTATCTACTTTATTTCCATCTCTTTTACACACTACACATTCTAAAATAATTTGTTACTAAATTTTCTTAAGTGGTTTTACATAGAAGTCTATATACTGAGGCCACTTACCATTGCAACATTTTTTTAACTGATGTCTCAAAATCATGTATATTTTAGTATAAATAGCATTTCATATTTTAGTGATCGATTGTAGGTACATATGTATATATTTAAGTATATATTCTAAGAAAAGTAATATGTATGTATTATATATATTGTAATTATCTATCCCGTGGTGGAGAAACAAATGTTATCAAGTAATGTGCACTATAGTACGTCATCTAAATAATGTTGGATTTGTGAATTTACGATATTCACAGAATAAATTAAGGTTATTTACACAGGCTTTGAGAGATGTCAGGTGTTATTTGACAAAATTATTACCGCTTATTCTAAAATATAAATTTAATATTAACTCAATTTAGTACTTTAAATAGTTTGCTATTTAGTTTTATTTCCCCAAATACATTTTTTTCCATTTTTCTTATTTGAAAATCGGCTAAGAATGCAAACGCATTTCAGCTGCTCACTGCACACATTGATTAAAACCAAACGATGTGTGTTGTTTTTAACCCTTTGAGCCGATTTTTCCGTAGTCATGGAACGATTTTATGTGTTCAGATTTAATGCAACTGACCTAAAAAGGATATGAAGAAAAATCCAGATAATAAATGCAATATCGACGAAAAAATTATTTTAAATTATTCTCTATTTTATTTTTTTAAAGAATTAGAAATAATTCTGATGGTGCAATTCATACTATTCGAATTTAACCAAGGCTATAACTTAACTCCCCATTTCGTGCACTTGAGTATAATAACACACGACAATTGTATAACAATTCTTTAGAATTGGCCTCACTATTTATAACTGTAATAAAAACCAATTTATTTACCATATTTGTAAATAACGTTTTATTCGAATACATTGCAGCCAAATAATTTAAGTATATAATTATTCAATATATATTTCGGCTGACGTCTTATTATATTTAGTTCAGACAGAAATTATGTAAAGGATATGAAAAATAAAATAAATTATACATACCTAAATTTTTTACTTCGAACGCAAAATAATTCATTAGTAACCGTTGCGGAGCAAAAGGAAGAAAATAAAAGTACAATAAAAAAAGAAAATAAGTAAAACACACAAAAACCGAAATATTGTATATTTATATCATACTTTATAAAATTTTCGTAAACAATTTTATTACCTTTTTTATTGTTGAGAGATGTCGATGTGGTTGGATGTAATCCAAGAGAAACAAAAGGATGAACAATGCTAGCGGTGGTGCTTAAACAAATGTCACTCATAAATTTACAGTACGTCTTTGTGATAAATATTACACGTTTGTACACGATAGTTCGTTGCAGATATCTTCCTATGTTGCACTGTAAATCAGTTACAACTATTTACAAATTCATTTTTGTCTAATTAAATCATTTATTTCAAAATTAGTGCTAAGGCATGGGAGATCTTATCAGGCTAAAGTCATCCAGTATGAAATCACATTGGACATACACAAGAACCATCCAATGATGGGAGGTTGGGCCCATGGAACTTTCGGGTATACACCTACAACCATCACCATTTACGTGTATGCAAGCATACCTTTCGTAGTGCTCCTTTAAAGTTCCGGAGGCATATTTTGTTGAATACACTAGGCGGGCTAAATTGGTAACCAGAGCGGATACACACAATTGTTGGGTGGAGCAACGGTCGAAATCAATTGAGCGACAATTGTTGGTCCTATTGTTAGAATAGGTTGGATTGTCATGCTATGAAACGTAGTTACATGCGACGAAGAAGCAGAGGACGGACGTTGGTTGCTAATTGAAGACGTAGACGGACCATTATTATTTTGTTGAGGAAGTTGAGCAGAAGGATGGATCAGAGTGTGATGTTTGCCCTTGCATTGGTTGCAGCCTGGATCTTGACGGCAGTTGCGGAGTGCAAACAATTAGCACACATTGAGTGTTTGACCAAAGCAACATCGAGGAACTGCTGATCGAACTAAACGTCCGTGTAGCCTTATGACACCTGCATTATCATGAAAGGAATTGAAGGACAAAACAGCACCTTTTTTAATTTAAGGAACTATTTTTAGATAAACAACTATATTCATAAGCATAATACGCTTTTTGAGTCAAAACAATCAGCCAATTTTTTTAGTTTGGAGCTCGAAGGAGCTTGTACTGTGAACAAATCTAAAAATTAATGATACTACTCGTAAAGCCTTGTCTAACACGAAAATATTCTAAAATATACGTGTGCAAAAAGAGAGGAGTGTAAAGCAGAAACCGCCACATGAAATTTCTTAAAAAAAGAGAACGCAGAGAACGAGCTTATTGATACAAGTAAACAAGGGCACCAGTTCCCATGCTTATTCTAAAACATCAACGAAATTTTCAAAGAATGAAAAATTACTTGCACGAATTTCTACATCCGTCAGAACTGTTAAAACGGAGCCAATGTGGCCGGTGCCACCAAATTTCAGAAAAAGCCAATTCATCCCGGCTTTCCTAATAAGCAGGATTACCTTCTGAAGGTACATGATGCCAAATATTTGAAACAAAGTTGTCCTATATTCTGGAAATTCTACATAATGCAAATTCAATTCAAATTAAGTTGTTGTAATTCAAATTCAGGTTATGTTTTGTAATGTAATATATTATGTTTGGCCATGATGGGTGTGTCGTATAATATTATATAAAAATACCTGTTTACGGAGGCAGTAAAAGAAGTAAACCAAAAGAGAAATACAACAAAAGAAATTTAGTTTTAAATATTAAATATTGTTATATATTAAACAATATTTTACCTTTGTAATAATGATTTCTGCGGTGGAATAATATCCAATATCGAGTTTTTTTTCGCAGACGAATATCCAAAAGCAAGTGATCGTTTGTTGCAAAGTGACGTTTTTTTGTTTACTAGTTAGAATTTGACATCAGTCATTCTGTGCGAATACAGAAAGTTGTATGTTTGCTAGTGATGTACAAATTCTAACTACATGAAAAATTTGAAATTGATTTTAAAAGTTGAAACATAATAGTAACATTTATGGAAGAAAGATTTTACACACACTTTCATTAAAAGCTCGTGCATTATCCCCAAAAAATACCAACTAATGTGCCGTGCCGTTATATAGGCATTTGGATAGGCCGATATTAGCTGTATCTGGATTCTTTTCCAGTAATTTAGAGGATAATGTTTTCCAGACCGTAATCCAATTATTCTATTGTTTCAGGTAAGATTTTGCAAAATGTATCGTAATTTCATTTAAAATGCATGAAATTTATTATTATTTTTTTAAATCATTAACAATATAGTTATTCAGATTTAAAATTAACGGCAGATTAAAATACTGGATAATCCATAGTAAAGGAAATTTACCCAGCAACATTTAGTATGTTCTCAACTCTAGCTACTTCATTTCCAGCTCTTTTACACAGCAACTTCAACAAAGTCGTTGTGTGCATTTTTCGCGATGTGACAACACACAAAAGTGGGAAAGGTATAGTATTGTTTGTAAATGCCTTGTTAACCTCGAAGTGAGGCACCAGCGAAATTCTCATGCTGTTTATGTGGTTGGTCAGCTAAGTACTTCGCTTTGTTACAAGAGACATTTGGGTATGAAAGGTTTTTTGTATAAAAGCAATAGCTTCTGGGGAGAATATCCCAACAAAAAACTAAGGGAACTGATGAGGATCAGTGGCGTGATCCGAAACTATATTCTTCCCTGCCTCGGCAAACAATGCCATACATTCCCCACTAATAAATAGTTGTTTTTTATAAAAACAATAAAGTGGGATTCAGCCTGACTATTTTGCAAGAGCAAAATACAAATGGTATCCCAAATAATCCGCCAACACCACTGATATTTCTTTTTCATTTTTTATTAATCTCTTATTATGTTTTTTGATCAGCTGCGTTAGAGTTGGTTGTAATTTTTTTATATAAATTGATAATGTTAAATAGTAAACACGAATTTTTGTTTTGTATTTGGTTCCCCTAAGTAACTGTATTCATTTTTATTATTTGTGTCTCTTAGTGGTAATTTAAGACCAGTGATTAGCAGCAATTAATACTTTAATACAGTTCTCAGATTTTGCCATGAGAAGTTCAATATTGGTCATTGGAATTGTAGAAGTATGAGGCCTTCTGTGAACTCTACAAAGTTTTGTGAAATAAAGTCTGTTCTATCTGATTCTGGCATAAATGATCTTGGTGTCTCCGAACCCTGGTTAAAATCTGACGTTTCTAACCGCGTTTTTTGCTATACCTGGGTATAAGTTTCTTAGGAATGATCGTCAGAACACAAGAGGTGGTGTTGGCATTTATATAATGAATTATATTCGGTATAAGATCGTTTTTAAATCGTCTATCTTAGGAAAATGTGAGTCTCTCTTTATTGAAATATTGTCGGGTGATGTTAAACTATTATTTGGTGTGGTGTATCATCCTCCTCCAGGTGATTTATGTTTGAATTATTCCGGACTCTGTCCGTCCGCTATATATGCTTCCGGTTAAACTTATCTATGATATATCGCATAATTCGTCTTCATTAATTGATTTTATGTTAGTTAGGAGCTGTTCCATGATTTATCTTTCTGATCAAGTTATTTGTCCATCAATTTCTGACCATTCCTTCATTTTTGCCTCACTTAATGTTAACATTTTTGTGAATTTGTTGAATACTGTGACTACGCGAACATTGACTGGAATGGAGTTTTCAGCTATTTATGTGCATTTGATTTTACAGCGTTAAATGTTGTTGATGTGGATCTTAAATGTTCTCTGCTATCTACAATTATTGTCGATTTGTTTGCTTTTGTTCCCATGCTACGTAAGAAAATTCGTCCGAATGATAATTGGATTAGTACCAATATCGTAATTTTGGCTCGATCTCTTCGTGATAATCACAGTACCAACGATTTTTATAATTTGTTCGTTGATAATTCTGATAATGGTTTTTCTTTTTGTGCTGTTAAGTCTCTGAACAAAGTTAAGTCTAAATCCATTGGTGTAGATGGAATACCCATTGATAATTTGAAGCTTGTTTTTCCATATATTTGTGATTACGTTCTTGATTTGATCAATTCTGTGTTAATGACTTCCGTATTTCCTTTGACTTGGAAGAAAGTTCGTGTGGTCCCTACTCCGAAGGTGAGTGTTGTTCATTTCTCAGAAGATCTCAGGCCTATTTCTATTGTTCCACAAGGCTCTGTTTTGGGCCCCTTGCGTTTTGTTCTTTACGTCAATAATATTGATGATTGTGTTTATAATGTGAACTGTAAACCGCTTTTATTTGCGGACGATATATTTCTAATATTTAGTGATGACGGGAGTTCTCCGTTCCATTTTGAAAATGAAATTAATCATAATCTTGCTCAGATTAAGTAGTGGTGTCTAGATAATTCACTGATATTGAATCCTGCAAAGTCTAAAGCCATTGCATTCGACAAACAGACACGTAGAATTGACATCCATATTGATCAAAATACAATAGACTTAGTTGACCGCTTGCAAAAGTTGGGCATATTTGTGGATAACAAACTTGTTTTGTTTTGTTTGACTTTATCCAGCGAAAAGTTTATGGCGTTATCCGGAAGTTATATTTTAAGAATATGTTTTTACCACCATGGGTGAGAAGAAGATTGGATTATGCTCTTCTGATGCCCCATATTAAGTACGGTTTAGAAGTTTATTCTGGCACGCTTGATCGACTTTCCTTAAGGCTTAAACGTGTTGTAATTATTGAGTTTACGTTATGTTTATGGTATAAAACTTCGGTAACATGTTTGGGACTATATTGTAAGTTTCTTGAGATCAAACTGGCACGCTTGATCGACTTTCCTTAAGGCTGGAACGTGTTGTAAACTAAATAGTGCGTTATATTTATGGTATAAAACGTCGGGAACATATTTGGTACAATGTTGTGAGTTTCTTGGGATCAAACTTTGAGCAGTTTGTAACAAGTAAAATTTTATGATCTTTCCATAGAATAATTAAAAGTGGATCGTCTGTTTTCCTGTCTAATATGTTCCATTTTATGTTACATACTAGAAGTACTCAGATATTTATACCCAGTATATACAACTCTATGTTTGAGAAATCGTTTGTTATACGTGTCGCTCTAACTATTTGCCAGTAGTGCTAAGGATATTTTCGCAGTCGAACAATGCTTTTCGATTGAAACTGCTTAACCATTTTCGGACCTTTGGTCATATTTGATTTCTGATTAAGTTTACTTGTTTTTTTATATTTGTTATTTGAAATTTGCCTTGTAAGGGCAGTGTATATGTTTGATACGTTCTCAACTTCCCGAGCTCTGTCAATCACGTCTGCTGATTGAAACCGCGGGCATCTCCTCTGCAAGTTCCCTCAGCGGAGACCGTAGGGTGCAGATGTAACCGAGCGGTGGTTGTTGCTGGTTTGCTCTCCTTGCTCGACACTTTTCTCCCATTGGAATATGTTAATGTAGTAGTAAACGACAACCGATCCTTAGCGATCACCGCAATCCTCTGTGATTGCTGAACCACAGCGTTCACTTGTCGACCAACCTCCTTAGAGATAACTTAGTCGCATAACGTCTACGTGTTATTAACAGGTCTCAGCGCCACCACCATAAATTACAAGAGGTAATTTATTTGTTGTATTAAGAAAAGATTACCACCAATAAAGGCGATATATTTAGAATAATTATATTAATAACTTATGTGTTTTATTTCATGTTATTTTTTATTTTTCTCTATATTTGCACCAACACAGACGAATATCCAAAAACAAGTGATCGTTTGTTGTTGCAAAGTGACGTTTTTTTGTTTACTAGTTAGAATTTGACATCAGTCATTCTGTGCGAATACAGAAAGTTGTATGTTTGCTAGTGATGTACAAATTCTAACTACATGAAAAATTTGAAATTGATTTTAAAAGTTGAAACATAATAGTAACATTTTGCAAGAAAGATTTTACACACACTTTCATTAAAAGCTCGTGCATTATCCCCAAAAAATACCAACTAATGTGCCGTGCCGTTATATAGGCATTTGGATAGGCCGATATTAGCTGTATCTGGATTCTTTTCCAGTAAAATTTAGAGGATAATGTTTTCCAGACCGTAATCCAATTATTCTATTGTTTCAGGTAAGATTTTGCAAAATGTATCGTAATTTCATTAAAAATGCATGAAATTTATTATTATTTTTTTAAATCATTAACAATATAGTTATTCAGATTTAAAATTAACGGCAGATTAAAATACTGGATAATCCATAGTAAAGGAAATTTACCCAGCAACATTTAGTATGTTCTCAACTCTAGCTACTTCATTTCCAGCTCTTTTACACAGCAACTTCAAAAAAATCGTTGTGTGCATTTTTCGCGATGTGACAACACACAAAAGTGGGAAAGGTATTGTATTGTTTGTAAATGCCTTGTTAACCTCGAAGTGAGGCACCAGCGAAATTCTCATGCTGTTTATGTGGTTGGTCAGCTAAGTACTTCGCTTTGTTACAAGAGACATTTGGGTATGAAAGGTTTTTTGTATAAAAGCAATAGCTTCTGGGGAGAATATCCCAACAAAAAACTAAGGGAACTGATGAGGATCAGTGGCGTGATCCGAAACTATATTCTTCCCTGCCTCGGCAAACAATGCCATACATTCCCCACTAATAAATAGTTGTTTTTTATAAAAACAATAAAGTGGGATTCAGCCTGACTATTTTGCAAGAGCAAAATACAAATGGTATCCCAAATAATCCGCCAACACCACTGATATTTCTTTTTCATTTTTTATTAATCTCTTATTATGTTTTTTGATCAGCTGCGTTAGAGTTGGTTGTAATTTTTTTATATAAATTGATAATGTTAAATAGTAAACACGAATTTTTGTTTTGTATTTGGTTCCCCTAAGTAACTGTATTCATTTTTATTATTTGTGTCTCTTAGTGGTAATTTAAGACCAGTGATTAGCAGCAATTAATACTTTAATACAGTTCTCAGATTTTGCCATGAGAAGTTCAATATTGGTCATTGGAATTGTAGAAGTATGAGGCCTTCTGTGAACTCTACAAAGTTTTGTGAAATAAAGTCTGTTCTATCTGATTCTGGCATAAATGATCTTGGTGTCTCCGAACCCTGGTTAAAATCTGACGTTTCTAACCGCGTTTTTTGCTATACCTGGGTATAAGTTTCTTAGGAATGATCGTCAGAACACAAGAGGTGGTGTTGGCATTTATATAATGAATTATATTCGGTATAAGATCGTTTTTAAATCGTCTATCTTAGGAAAATGTGAGTCTCTCTTTATTGAAATATTGTCGGGTGATGTTAAACTATTATTTGGTGTGGTGTATCATCCTCCTCCAGGTGATTTATGTTTGAATTATTCCGGACTCTGTCCGTCCGCTATATATGCTTCCGGTTAAACTTATCTATGATATATCGCATAATTCGTCTTCATTAATTGATTTTATGTTAGTTAGGAGCTGTTCCATGATTTATCTTTCTGATCAAGTTATTTGTCCATCAATTTCTGACCATTCCTTCATTTTTGCCTCACTTAATGTTAACATTTTTGTGAATTTGTTGAATACTGTGACTACGCGAACATTGACTGGAATGGAGTTTTCAGCTATTTATGTGCATTTGATTTTACAGCGTTAAATGTTGTTGATGTGGATCTTAAATGTTCTCTGCTATCTACAATTATTGTCGATTTGTTTGCTTTTGTTCCCATGCTACGTAAGAAAATTCGTCCGAATGATAATTGTATTAGTACCAATATCGTAATTTTGGCTCGATCTCTTCGTGATAATCACAGTACCAACGATTTTTATAATTTGTTCGTTGATAATTCTGATAATGGTTTTTCTTTTTGTGCTGTTAAGTCTCTGAACAAAGTTAAGTCTAAATCCATTGGTGTAGATGGAATACCCATTGATAATTTGAAGCTTGTTTTTCCATATATTTGTGATTACGTTCTTGATTTGATCAATTCTGTGTTAATGACTTCCGTATTTCCTTTGACTTGGAAGAAAGTTCGTGTGGTCCCTACTCCGAAGGTGAGTGTTGTTCATTTCTCAGAAGATCTCAGGCCTATTTCTATTGTTCCACAAGGCTCTAAAGCCATTGCATTCGACAAACAGACACGTAGAATTGACATCCATATTGATCAAAATACAATAGACTTAGTTGACCGCTTGCAAAAGTTGGGCATATTTGTGGATAACAAACTTGTTTTGTTTTGTTTGACTTTATCCAGCGAAAAGTTTATGGCGTTATCCGGAAGTTATATTTTAAGAATATGTTTTTACCACCATGGGTGAGAAGAAGATTGGATTATGCTCTTCTGATGCCCCATATTAAGTACGGTTTAGAAGTTTATTCTGGCACGCTTGATCGACTTTCCTTAAGGCTTAAACGTGTTGTAATTATTGAGTTTACGTTATGTTTATGGTATAAAACTTCGGTAACATGTTTGGGACTATATTGTAAGTTTCTTGAGATCAAACTGGCACGCTTGATCGACTTTCCTTAAGGCTGGAACGTGTTGTAAACTAAATAGTGCGTTATATTTATGGTATAAAACGTCGGGAACATATTTGGTACTATGTTGTGAGTTTCTTGGGATCAAACTTTGAGCAGTTTGTAACAAGTAAAATTTTATGCTCTTTCCATAGAATAATTAAAAGTGGATCGTCTGTTTTCCTGTCTAATATGTTCCATTTTATGTTATTTACTAGAAGTACTCAGATATTTATACCCAGTATATACAACTCTATGTTTGAGAAATCGTTTGTTATACGTGTCGCTCTAACTATTTGCCAGTAGTGCTAAGGATATTTTCGCAGTCGAACAATGCTTTTCGATTGAAACTGCTTAACCATTTTCGGACCTTTGGTCATATTTGATTTCTGATTAAGTTTACTTGTTTTTTTATTTTTGTTATTTGAAATTTGCCTTGTAAGGGCAGTGTATATGTTTGATACGTTCTGACTCAACTTCCCGAGCTCTGTCAATCACGTCTGCTGATTGAAACCGCGGGCATCTCCTCTGCAAGTTCCCTCAGCGGAGACCGTAGGGTGCAGATGTAACCGAGCGGTGGTTGTTGCTGGTTTGCTCTCCTTGCTCGACACTTTTCTCCCATTGGAATATGTTAATGTAGTAGTTAACGACAACCGATCCTTAGCGATCACCGCAATCCTCTGTGATTGCATGAACCACAGCGTTCACTTGTCGACCAACCTCCTTAGAGATAACTTAGTCGCATAACGTCTACGTGTTATTAACAGGTCTCAGCGCCACCACCATAAATTACAAGAGGTAATTTATTTGTTGTATTAAGAAAAGATTACCACCAATAAAGCCGATATATTTAGAATAACTATATAAAAAACTAATGTGTTTTATTTCATGTTATTTTTTATTTTTCTCTATATTTGCACCAACACGCGCGTATCACCACATTCATCATTAACCGCTTGGGAGTTCTTGTTGTTGAGTTCTTAACCCCCGCTTCCTTGAGTTAATTATTTGCACACCTCCACCAGACACCACCACGGCGAGGAGTAGAGCAAACTCCTCGCCTCAACATTTGGTCCGCACGAGCCGGATAAGAACGTGCATTGTTGTTGCCGATCTCCCTCTAATAAACTCTCACGCCGCCTAAACATTTGGTCCTTCGAGCCGGATTTTCGGTCTCCCTCTACAAAGGCTCTCGCGCTCCCTAAGCATTGGTCCTTCGAGCCGGATAAGATTAATCAATCTGAACAGAATATGTCCAGATTGAAGACACTTGTTGTTGTTCTTCGCACGGAGAAATAATCATCTCATCACCACATCAACAAATCACCATACTAATACCAGATACGTAAACTCAGATTTCGTTAAAAGTGAGCTACCGCGAGTGCTAGTTTTTTCGTTTGTTTGCCAATTTCTATCTGTATTGAATTGGCATTGGCCGGCTTTCGGTTATCCCTACTTGTAATTTAACTACTATTCTATACTACTTGTAAATTAACCACATTCGTTGCTATTTTCTATTGTAGTGATCATAAAAATCATTGTTGATCATTGGAGAATAAATCTGTGTTGTTGCTATTTTTGTTTGCTTTGAATTGCTTATTTTTAATATCACCATAATCATCTCATCACCACATCAACAAATCACCATACTAATACCAGATACGTAAACTCAGATTTCGTTAAAAGTGAGCTACCGCGAGTGCTAGTTTTTTTGTTTGTTTGCCAATTCCTATCTATATTGAATTGGCATTGGCCGGGTTTCGGTTATCCCTACTTGTAATTTAACTACTATTCTATACTACTTGTAAATTAACCACATTTGTTGCTATTTTCTATTGTAGTGATCATAAAAATCATTGTTGATCATTGGAGAATAAATCTGTGTTGTTGCTATTTTTGTTTGCTTTGAATTGCTTATTTTTAATATCACCATAGCACCACACATCTCCCGTTCTCATTCGCTGTGTAATTTAAGTCATTTTAGTCGACTTATAATACCACTTCTTGTTTTAATACGTGATCTTTTCTATACTAAATATTAGCAGTCTATCGCCTTGTACTGATCACCCTACGTCGCGTTGATCATACAAAAAAATCGGTGTTGTTGTTACCACCACTCGTCGACTTAGCTTTGCTGATCGTGTCTCATTTTAAAATCTTTACTGAGTATTGGATATTGAAGTAACAACACACATTATTTCCATTCGCCTCTCGGTAGTTCAATTTTACTAATCATCACAACTTCACATATTACTTCTTTGGTTTACTTGTTGTTTTTCCCCTTAACCAACCAAACATATTCGTTTTTTGATACTCGTCTTTGGTTTTTTTAATAAAGCCTATAACTGATAATAAAATTTATCATTTTGCACTAACAACAAACATCTTCTCCCAACTTCTTGTTCGTTTGGTTTATTGTTGTTTTAATTCTCACCAACCAAAAAAATTCGTCTTGTTGTTATCCCCCTCGTTTGTTCTCCAAGCTGAGAAATTACATTGTAATATTAGAAATAACAAGATTAACATCTCTTCCCCACCTATTACTCGTTTGGTTTATTTATTGTTATATTCCACCCCAACCAAATAATTTGTTGTTGTTATTCTTCTTCGTTTATTTCAAACTTCTCCTCGAAGAATTTGCTAGCAGTAACAACATACAACTCTCCACCTGTTGTTCGTTTGGTATATTTGTTGTTGCAATATTCGCCAACCAAACGATACTTTGCCTTTTTACTATTTTATTCATTTTTATTTCAGAGAATTTGCATTACCAATGAAACAATAACAACAATCACCCTAACAGTCCACGATTTTGTTGTTTGGTTCATATGTTGTATAGATCCAGCGTCAGCTTGGTATACTAGAAAATATACCAAAATTGTTGTCGACTCCAACTCTCACTGTTGGATGGTTTCTCGCGTCGTGTGTTGTGTGGGTGCGTACCTGCTTACGCATAGCCATTTCGCTGCTAGCGTCGCTTGTGTTTTATTCTGTTTTGTGTGCGACAAAAATTGTGAATTTTCAAAAACAAATTATATTAAAAATAGTCTTTATATTTTTTGAATAAATACTGATTGGTAGTAGGGTTTTTGATATTTTTGGACAAATTCGCCCTACATTCGGCAGCTATTGCACACAATTGAAGCATAAAAAGTGCTTGTGAAAAATATTAATTTTTTGAATATTTCTTCCTATTTGTTGTTGTTTTCAATTCTAAGCATTGAACATTAGTCATTTTGGTAAGGCTTTCAGCATTTTTTGGACTTTTGCACCCTACACTTGGCAATATCGTACACTGTTCGGAGCAAGGAAATACTTGTTTTACATATTAGTTTGGCAAGTTTATTCATAGTTGTCGTGTTTTTGCTCAATAACTTTGTATATTTGATAAATTGTGGTAGTATCTCAAACATTTTTGGACATTTGCACCTTACAATCGGCAGTTACATATATACAATTAAATCTATTGTAGCTGAGATTTTATACATGTATTTTGTTCAGTGGATATATTCCTGTTTGCTTTTTGGACAACCGCAACCTATTATTTTCATTCACTTCCTCAACTATACCCTACAATTGGCAGATTTGGTATAATTTGAGGATATTTGAAAAAAATACTTGTTTTTTGTGGTCTTTTTGAAGTAGTTTGGCATCGTGAAGAAATTCCTCAAAATTGTCTTCACTTTGTACTACTTTAATATAGACATTTGCAATCACCCTAACAGTCCACGATTTTGTTGTTTGGTTCATATGTTGTATAGATCCAGCGTCAGCTTGGTATACTAGAAAATATACCAAAATTGTTGTCGACTCCAACTCTCACTGTTGGATGGTTTCTCGCGTCGTGTGTTGTGTGGGTGCGTACCTGCTTACGCATAGCCATTTCGCTGCTAGCGTCGCTTGTGTTTTATTCTGTTTTGTGTGCGACAAAAATTGTGAATTTTCAAAAACAAATTATATTAAAAATAGTCATTATATTTTTTGAATAAATACTGATTGGTAGTAGGGTTTTTGATATTTTTGGACAAATTCGCCCTACATTCGGCAGCTATTGCACACAATTGAAGCATAAAAAGTGCTTGTGAAAAATATTAATTTTTTGAATATTTCTTCCTATTTGTTGTTGTTTTCAATTCTAAGCATTGAGCATTGGTCATTTTGGTAAGGCTTTCAGCATTTTTTGGACTTTTGCACCCTACACTTGGCAATATCGTACACTGTTCGGAGCAAGGAAATACTTGTTTTACATATTAGTTTGGCAAGTTTATTCATAGTTGTCGTGTTTTTGCTCAATAACTTTGTATATTTGATAAATTGTGGTAGTATCTCAAACATTTTTGGACATTTGCACCCTACAATCGGCAGTTACATATATACAATTAAATCTATTGTAGCTGAGATTTTATACATGTATTTTGCTCAGTGGATATATTCCTGTTTGCTTTTTGGACAGCCGCAACCTATTATTTTCATTCACTTCCTCAACTATACCCTACAATTGGCAGATTTTGTATAATTTGAGGATATTTGAAAAAAAATACTTGTTTTTTGTGGTCTTTTTGAAGTAGTTTGGCATCGTGAAGAAATTCCTCAAAATTGTCTTCACTTTGTACTACTTTAATATAGACATTTGCAATATTTTACAAATTTTGTTCATATTTTTGAGTTTTTGCTGAAATATATTTTGAGCTGTAGCAACATTTGTTGTCATTCAATTACTATTCCCCTATACTTTGTTCTTTATGCAGGAGTTTTTTGTTTTTCGGCATTATTATATATCATCTACTGTATTTTCTTCCCTCTTTACCGTACATAATTTCGATAATTCCTCTCACCCGCTTCAATAGAGGCACTGACATTGTCGTAAAAAGTGTGGAAATCTTTGAAAAAAATCCAGAATCCCATTATACTGCATACAACATCGATATTCGCAACACATAAATTCGAGAGTTATGGGATAAAATTAAGTGCACTTATGAGGAGTGCGAAACATTCCTGGCGACATCCGAGACTGCACAGGTTGAAAACATTGATGTCGTTGAGGAAAAATACAATACTGCATTTATTGCGTATTCTTGGTGTCTATCCATCCTATCCAATTGTTCTCCACCAGTTACACAATCTCCACCAGTTACACAATCTCCACCAGTTTCACCAACTCCATCAAATTGTACTTTGCCTGTGCCTTCCGCTTCGAATTCTGTGCAGTCCACCACTCCTATAATTGCCTGTGAATTGCAAAATTCTTCCACCACCAATAGCTACACCACTCCACCTGTTGATAATCCTAGTCTCGTTGTTCCAACTATCGACATTGAAATTTTTGCTGTAGATTTTATATCTTGGCCCACTTTTCGGGATCTGTTCACAACCATATTTGTAAATAATTCTCAAATATCAGACATTGAACGTCTCTGTCACCTAATACAGAAGACCACCGGTGAGGCTCGTGAAATCGTTTCCAGATTTCCACTCACCAATTCTAGTTTCCCTTTAGCGTGGAAAGCTTTGTCTGATATGTATGACAATAAACGAATTGTGGTAAATTGTCATCTCAAATGTTTGTTTGAAATCCCTTCCTTAGACAGTGAAACTATTTCTGGCCTTAAAACAATCCAACGTGGGATAAAAAGTTGCCTTGTTACAACGGATCATTGGTATCCAATTGTTGTTTTTATTTGCTTGCAGCGATTGCCAAAAATTACTTTGACTCGGTGGGAACAAAGTATAAAAAATAAATCGTCGTTGTCCTCTTGGGTAGAATTAGACGCTTTCCTCACAGAGCATATTCTTTGTTATTGCCAAAGAATATGCATTCCTCCTCACCTAGTAATATCGCTACACCTCAATCCCCCAATAAATTGTTGTTGGCACATCACTCTTAATGTGTTACCCCACCTCGAGTTATAAATTCACCCTCCAAATCTTCTTGCACCATTTGTCTAACCAGAGCCATCATCTTCGACTCTGCCCCCCGTTTCTAAAACTTTCGTTTGTTAAGAAAAATAAATGTTGTTTAAATTGTTTATCTCGAGGACATGTAGTCAAAACGTGCAATAGTAAACATAGTTGCACTATATGCAAGCTTTTTCCACCGCCCACTAATTAATAAAGTTTTTGCTTTCTCCAAGTCAGCTCCGCTTTTACAAAGGTCAAAAATCGAGGAAAGACCTTGTTGTACCGTTCTTCGGACAAACCTCCGACTGTTACAAATGTCAATAGTCGAGTATCTAATTGTAGTTTTTCGCACCATTCTTCGAATAAAAACGTAGTTAAACCACCGATACCTAACCCCTCCCAAGATACCAATGTTCTCTTAGGAACAGCAGTAGTAAATGTAGTTCATAATGGAAAAACACACCCTGTTCGTGTCATTATTGATCCTTTCTCCAAGGTATCTGTTGTAAGTAAAAACTTAAAAATACACTTGGCATTTCTGGTAATTCGAAGAAAGAATCCAGTCCAGTTACACCAAGAGAAATGTGTTTTCTTAAACCAAGAGAAATGTGTTTTCTTTCTTCGTCTAAGATTGTTGACGCAAAGGCATTTGTTCGGCCTAATGTCAAGGGGAAATTGTTTTCGCATCCTAATTTTGATTTAGCTGACACATTCGACGGCAGTCCAATAGATTTGCTACTTGGCGCTGATCTTTACCCCCAAATACTGGAAGCCGAACCACCAAAATTAGTTTTAAATTCGTTGTTGGCCCAAAAGTCTATATTCGGGTATATACTGACCGGTTCAGTTCCGGCCACTTAATCTCCCTGTAATAGAAATCGATCACCTTATCGTTGTAATACATGAGTCATCCATTCACAAAACTTTTGTCGTTTACTAAATTTGTAACATGAAGTTCACTTGAAATCTGAATTTACGTTCATATAACTTTTACTAACCCATATTCCAATTTAATTGTTAATTGCTACTTTGTCGGCCGTAGCAAGGGGGCCGGAATGTATAAGTTTGATACGTTCTGACTTAACATCCCGAGCTCAGTCAATCACGCCTGCTGATTGACACCACGGGCATCTCCTCTGCAAGTTCCCTCGGCGGAGACCGTAGGGTGCACATGCCACTGAGCGGCGGTTGTTGCTGGTTTGCTCTCCTTGCTCGACACTTTTCTCCCATTGGAATATTTTAATGTAGTAGTAAACGACAACCGATCCTCAGCGATCACCGCAATCCTCTGTGATTGCATGAACCACAGCGTTCACTTGTCGACCAAGAACCTACGTACCCATCATTATGCGACGCGTTTCGCCGTTGGTTAAGCGGCTCATCAGGCACGTTGGGCTATGTGGCTTTACAAAGCTCATACGTTGGTAACTTTTATTTATTCCTAGAATGAAGACAAATGTCGAACTTTGACAAATTTGAATTTAATTCCCATATGTCAGTTTCGCATCAGGGAGGAATAAATACAAGTTATCAATGTACGACATTTGTAAAGCCACATAGCCCAATATGCCTGATGAGCCGCTTAACCAACGGCGAAACGCGTCGTTGTTCCAACTATCGACATTGAAATTTTTGCTGTAGATTTTATATCTTGGCCCACTTTTCGGGATCTGTTCACAACCATATTTGTAAATAATTCTCAAATATCAGACATTGAACGTCTCTGTCACCTAATACAGAAGACCACCGGTGAGGCTCGTGAAATCGTTTCCAGATTTCCACTCACCAATTCTAGTTTCCCTTTAGCGTGGAAAGCTTTGTCTTATACGTATGACAATAAACGAATTGTGGTAAATTGTCATCTGAAATGTTTGTTTGAAATCCCTTCCTTAGACAGTGAAACTATTTCTGGCCTTAAAACTATCCAACGTGGGATAAAAAGTTGCCTTGTCACAACGGATCATTGGTATCCAATTGTTGTTTTTATTTGCTTGCAGCGATTGCCAAAAATTACTTTGACTCGGTGGGAACAAAGTATAAAAAATAAATCGTCGTTGTCCTCTTGGGTAGAATTAGACGCTTTCCTCACAGAGCATATTCTTTGTTATTGCCAAAGAATATGCATTCCTCCTCACCTAGTAATATCGCTACACCTCAATCCCCCAATAAATTGTTGTTGACACATCACTCTTAATGTGTTACCCCACCTCGAGTTATAAATTCACCCTCCAAATCTTCTTGCACCATTTGTCTAACCAGAGCCATCATCTTCGACTCTGCCCCCCGTTTCTAAAACTTTCGTTTGTTAAGAAAAATAAATGTTGTTTAAATTGTTTATCTCGAGGACATGTAGTCAAAACGTGCAATAGTAAACATAGTTGCACTATATGCAAGCTTTCTCCACCGCCCACTAATTAATAAAGTTTTTGCTTTCTCCAAGTCAGCTCCGCTTTTACAAAGGTCAAAAATCGAGGAAAGACCTTGTTGTACCGTTCTTCGGACAAACCTCCGACTGTTACAAATGTCAATAGTCGAGTATCTAATTGTAGTTTTTCGCACCTTTCTTCGAATAAAAACGTAGTTAAACCACCGTTACCTAACCCCTCCCAAGATACCAATGTTCTCTTAGGAACAGCAGTAGTAAATGTAGTTCATAATGGAAAAACACACCCTGTTCGTGTCATTATTGATCCTTTCTCCAAGGTATCTTTGTAAGTAAAAACTTAAAAATACACTTGGCATTTCTGGTAATTCGAAGAAAGAATCCAGTCCAGTTACACCAAGAGAAATGTGTTTTCTTAAATTGTCGTCCCCTAAGAATTCGTCTAAGATTGTTGACGCAAAGGCATTTGTTCGGCCTAATGTCAAGGGGAAATTGTTTTCGCATCCTAATTTTGATTTAGCTGACACATTCGACGGCAGCCCAATAGATTTGCTACTTGGCGCTGATCTTTACCCCCAAATACTGGAAGCCGAACCACCAAAATTAGTTTTAAATTCGTTGTTGGCCCAAAAGTCTATATTCGGGTATATACTGACCGGTTCAGTTCCGGCCACTTAATCTCCCTGTAATAGAAATCGATCACCTTATCGTTGTAATACATGAGTCATCCATTCACAAAACTTTTGTCGTTTACTAAATTTGTAACATGAAGTTCACTTGAAATCTGAATTTACGTTCATATAACTTTTACTAACCCATATTCCAATTTAATTGTTAATTGCTACTTTGTCGGCCGTAGCAAGGGGGCCGGAATGTATAAGTTTGATACGTTCTGACTTAACATCCCGAGCTCAGTCAATCACGTCTGCTGATTGACACCACGGGCATCTCCTCTGCAAGTTCCCTCGGCGGAGACCGTAGGGTGCAGATGCCACTGAGCGGCGGTTGTTGCTGGTTTGCTCTCCTTGCTCGACACTTTTCTCCCATTGGAATATTTTAATGTAGTAGTAAACGACAACCGATCCTCAGCGATCACCGCAATCCTCTGTGATTGCATGAACCACAGCGTTCACTTGTCGACCAAGAACCTACGTACCCATCATTATGCGACGCGTTTCGCCGTTGGTTAAGCGGCTCATCAGGCACGTTGGGCTATGTGGCTTTACAAAGCTCATACGTTGGTAACTTGTATTTATTCCTAGAATGAAGACAAATGTCGAACTTTGACAAATTTGAATTTAATTCCCATATGTCAGTTTCGCATCAGGGAGGAATAAATACAAGTTATCAATGTACGACATTTGTAAAGCCACATAGCCCAATATGCCTGATGAGCCGCTTAACCAACGGCGAAACTCGTCGCATAATGGTGGGTACGTAGGTTTTTCTCCTGGCTTTCCTTTTTATTGCAAAACTTAGATCATCAAGCTCGACTCGAAAGAGTATAAATAATCACTTAAAATTACTTTGAAATGGTCACTGCCCTTACAAGGCAAAAATTCAAATAACAAAAATCAATTTCAGCTGAGCACGGCTAGGGCTCGAACCTAGGTCCTCGGAGCAACACAAATGTTGCCAGACTACTTAACGTTCTGAACCATCAACACACTTCCAAAACGGTTGCTCAAAAACATGTGTATACCATGGAAGAAATTGTAGGTGTGTGGATTAATTATCCATCTCTAAAACAAAAATCTGCTTTGAAAAGGACTGTTCCTAGAATGAAGACAAATGTCGAACTTTGACAAATTTGAATTTAATTCGCATATGTAAGTTTCGCATCAGGAAGGAATAAATACAAGTTATCAACGTACGACCTTTGTAAAACCACATAGCCCAATATGCCTGATGAGCCGCTTAACCAACGGCGAAACGCGTCGCATAATGGTGGGTACGTAGGTTCTTCTCCTGGCTTTCCTTTTCATTGCAAAACTTAGATCATCAAGCTCGACTCGAAAGAGTATAAATAATCACTTAAAAAAGTTTTTTTTTATATTTTTTTTCTTTTTGGTCATAAATTTACCTTAGTACTATTGCTGTATAATTGACAAAATTTCATACATTGCTGCCCTCACTACCTTTTTGCTATTTTTCCATTTAGTATTAATTACGGCTGGGGAGCCAATACAATATATATATATATACAAACGCTAGTTAAGATTTTTAGTTTTTAATGTCTAATTTGATAAGAGCTTTGTATTACTAAATGTTGGAGGCTTTAGTATTATTGAATGAAACAAATAAATAAATGCCTTTGATACTTTATTGATCGATTGTAGGAACATATGTAAGTATGTAAGTATATTGTAATTATCTAACCCGTGGTGAAGAAACACATGTTGTCAAGTAATGCACACTATAGTACGTAAGCTAAATAATTTTGGATTTGTGGATTTACGAAATTCGCAGAATACATTAAGGTTATTTACTCAGGCTTTGAGAGATGTCAGCTGGTATTTAACAAAATTATTACCGCTTATTCTAAAATATAAATTTAATATTAACTCCGTATATTACTTTATATAGTTTGCTATTTACTTTTCTTCTCCCAAATACATATTTTTTTATTTTTCTTATTTGAAAATCGGCTAAGAATGCAAAATCATTTCAGCTGCTCACTGTAGACATTGATTATAACCATGAAATTAAATTAATTAAAATTAAGAAACGATGTATGTTGTTTTAACACTATGAACCGATTTTTTCCAAAATCATATAACGATTTTATTCGGTCAGATTTAATGCAACTGATCTAAACAGGATATGACAAGAAATCCAGATATCAAATGCAATATCGAAGAAAAAAATATTTTAAATTATTCTCTATTTCCTTTTTTAAAGTAATTAGAAATAATTCTGATGGTGCTATTCATACTATTTGAAGTTAACCACAGTTTATAACTCAACTCCCAATTTCGTGCACTTGAGTATAATAACACACGACAATTGTATAACAATTCTTTAGGATTGGCCTCAGTATTTATAATTGTAATAAATTTATTTATCATATTTGTAAATAACGTTTTATTCAAATACATTACAGCCAAATCCTTTAAATATATAATTATCCAATATATATTTCGGCTGACGTCTTATTATATTTAGTTCAGACAGAAATTATGTAAAGGATTTGAAAAACCAAATTTTTTACTTTGAACGCAAAATAATTCATAAGTAACAGTTGGGGAGCAAAAGGGAGGAAATAAAAGTACAAAAAAAAATAAGTAAAACACACAAAAACCGAAATATTGTAGATTTATATCATACTTTATAAAATTTTCGTAAACAATTTTATTGCCTTTTTTATTGTTCAGAGATGTCGATGTGGTTGGATGTAATCCACGAGAAACAAAAGGATGAACAATGCTAGCGGTGCACAGTGTCACGACCGCGGCCAAAAATGGTCAAAACCAAGTACCACGGAGGACAAATTTTTTGATGAGGATTGATAGAAAATACTCCAATTAGAATAAATATGAAATTTTATATCGATATGTCGAGTAGTTTTGTCTCTACAAAGGTTCAAAACTGATAATTATTTATAAACTGATTTTTTACCATATTTTCGAAAAATGGGTGTCTTTTTCTGATGCTCAAATATTTGAATATTCGAATTAATGGTTATTATAAAAGTGTTTATTTTGGTTGCTGTGGATGTAAAAACTAAGATTCGCTTTAGTTTGTATGTATATAGATATCATATGGTGTATACAGTCGTCCACACTTGTAGTACTTAGTTCATCACATTTGTAAAACAAATTTTGAAATTAGTGGAGCAGAAAAAAAAGTTTAAAAAAGGTTAGCTCTATTTTTTTTGAGTGGTGAAAAGTGTGTTATTTAAGGAATAAAAAAATTAGCTGCGGAGTCCTGCGGTCCTAAGAGTTATTTAAGTTTTTTGGTGACAACCTTATTAAAAAATATGGCATATTTATGAAATGGTTAAAAGCGAATGGTCAAATATGTTATGTCTACAATTAAATAAGTTATTGAGGGTCAAATACAAAGGAGAATATGTATTCAGAACATAGAAATAATACAATTCTTTACATAAAATTTGCAATTAAGTGGTAAAATCGTTATTAGAAGCGAATATATGGGAGAATTGGTTTTAAAATATAGCTTTTAAATAAATTTTCAGTCAGTTTGAAGATTATACTTATTTATCAGATCATTTGAGACATAATCTTATAATCTAAATATAGATGTCGCACATGAATTACATTTGTGGAAAGTTCATACAGAAAAATATTAGTTCATGGCATGGGATATGCAAAGTGCAGTACAATACCTTTTGAGCGACTTTCACAAGATGCTAACAAGTCATGCCAACAAATAATTAGTAGCAGTCCGAACTTTTGTTAAAGCCGAGTTAAATAAGGATATTTAGAATTTTATATTAAAATCCGACCTTGTAATATCCTTAAACAGCTATAAAGTAAAGGTCCGAGATTATAACGTGGATAATACTAAATCGTACATTTGGGAAGACAATATTTTATATATATCTCTGATGAGTGTTTTGAAAATTTTGTGAATGATAAACAAGTAATTTATTAGTAACAAAAGTATATCAAATATTTTAGTATATTAGAAATAACAAAAATAAAACTACTATACTTAATTAAGCTGCATATAACGATTTTATAGTACAGAAAGTTACATTTTTAGGGTCTTTTGGTGTGGTAGGTACCTGAAATATGGGCCAACATCTAAATTACAGCACCTATTACTTTCTTCGCCCAAATTTGATGTAATTTGGAAGAAGACATGAAAATTTTTGGATGAATAAAAAAATTAATGGGTCCAAAAAGCGGATTTTTCAAGACCCTTCGAATGGGAGGTATATCAAATCTTGGCCCAATCTACCCAGTTTTTGTTCCGTTGCTTTATAGCCATAAGTAAATGTAAATTGCCAATTTTCATTGAATTTGGTTGAATATTAAAGATTATATAGCCCAAAATAGTAAAATTTTCAAGACCCTTTGTATGGGAGGTATATCAAATCTTGGTCCGATCTATCCAGTTTTTGGTCAGTTGCTTTAGAGGCCTAATTAAATGTAAATTGCCAATTTTCATTGAATTTGAATATTAAAGATTTTATAGGCCAAAAAGGGTGACATTCCTAAGACCCATTGTATGGGAGGTATACGAAATCTTGGTCCGATCTATCAAAATTTTTGTCAGTTGCTATTTAGGCCAATAATAACCACATGTACCAAATTTCATTAACTTACGATAACTACTTCTATTTTTGGCCGCTGTTTATATGAACTCGCGACATAGTGCGGTGGTCCTTAAACAAAAGTCACTCATAAATTGACAGTACGTCTTTGTGATGAATATTACATGTTTGTACACGATAGTTCGTTGCAGATATCTTCCTATGTTGCACTGTAAATCAGTTACAACTATTTACAAATTCATTTTTGTCCAATTAAATCATTTATTTCAAAATTAGTGCTAAGGCATGGGAGATCTTATCAGGCTAAAGTCCATCCAATGAACCATTCAATGATGGTAAGTTGGGCCCATGGAACTTTCGGGTATACACCTACACCCATCACCATTTACGTGTATGCAAGCATACCTTTCGTAGTGCTCCTTTAAAGTTCCGGAGGCATATTTTCTTGAATACACTAGGCGGGCTAAATTGGTCACCGCAGCGGATACAGACAATTGTTGGGTGGAGTAACGGTCGATATCAATTGAGCGACGATTGTTGGTCCTATTGTTAGAAAAGGTTGGATTGTCATGCTATGAAACGTAGTTACATGCGCGAAGAAGCAGAGGACGGACGTTGGTTGCTGCTTGAAGAAGTAGACGGACCATTATTATTTTGTTGAGGAAGTTGAGCAGAAGGATGGATCAGAGTGTGATGTTTGCCTTGCATTGGTTACAGCCTGGATCTTGACGGCAGTTACTGAGTACGTAGTCCTAGTGCAAACAAATTACATACATTGAGTGTTTGACCAAAGCAACATCGAGGAACCGTCAAGGAACTGGTGATCTACACTAAACGTTCGTGTAGCTTCATCACACCTGCATTATCATGGAAGGAATTGAAGGACAAAACAACACTTTTTTATGTAAGGAACTATTTTTAGATCAACAACTATATTCATAAGCATAATACGCTTTTTGATTCAAAACAATCAGCCAATTTTTTTAGTTTGGAGCTCGAAGGAGCTTGTACTGTGAACAAATCTAAAAATTAATGATACTACTCGTAAAGCCTTGTCTAACACGAAAATATTCTAAAATATACGTGTGCAAAAAGAGAGGAGTGTAAAGCAGAAACCGCCACATGAAATGTCTTAAAAAAAGAGAACGCAGAGAACGAGCTTATTGATACATGTAAACAAGGGCACCAGTTCCCATGCTTGCTCAGCATTATTCTAAAACATCAACGAAATTTTCAAAGAATGAAAAATGACTTGCACGAATTTCTACATCCGTATCAAGATCGAACAAGTTGCCCAGCTTCCATTCAGAACTGTTAAAACGGAGCCAATGTGGCCGGTGCCACCAAATTTTAAAAAAAGCCAGTTCACTCCGCGCTTTCCTAATCAGCAGGATTATCTTCTGAAGGTACATGATGCCAAACATTTGAAACAGAGTTGACCTATATACTGGAAATACTACATAATGCAAATTCAATTCAAATTAAGTTGTTGTAATTCAAATTCAGGTTATGTTTTGTAATGTAATATATTATGTTTGGCCATGATGGGTGTGTCGTATAATATTATATAAAAATACCTGTTTACGGAGGCAGTAAAAGAAGTAAACCAAAAGAGAAATACAACAAATGAAGTTTAGTTTTAAATATTAAATATTGTTAAGATAAACAATATTTTACCTTTGCAATAATGATTTCTGCGGTGGACTAATATCCAATTGCGAGTTGTTTTGTAGACGAATATCCAAAGACAAGTGATCGTTTGTTGTTGCAAAGTGGCGATTTGTCGTTTACTAGTTAGAATTTGACATCAGTCATTCTGTGCGAATATACAAAGTTGTATGTTTGCTAGTGATGTACAAATTCTAACTACATGAAAAATTGATTTTAAATGTTGAAACAAAAAAGTTGAATTATTGTAGATTTTTATCTGTATATATAATTGTCGTAAACAATATTATTACCTTTTTATTGTTGAGAGATGTCGATGTAGTGGGATGTAATCCAAGAGAAACAAAAAGGCGAACAAAGCTAGCGATGGTGTTGAAAAGTGGCGTTTAAACAAATGTCACTCATAAATTGAAAGTAGGTCTTAATGGTGAATATTACATGTTTGTACACGATAGTTCGTGTACAAACTTTCGGGTTTACTTCTGCATCCATCACTACTGCAACACGGGACGATTTAAACAAAATTGCGTGTATGAGATATATGAGCAGATTTTTTGTTGTAGAGATGAATAATTATCCACACACCTACAATTGCTTCCATGGTATACACATGTTATTGCGCAACCGTTTTGGATGTGTGTTGATGCCTCGGAACGTTAAGTGGTCTGGCAACATTTGTGTTGTTCCGAGGACCGAAGTTCGAGCACTACCCGTGCACAGCTGAAATTAATTTTTGTTATTTGAATTTTGCCTTGCAATGGCAGTGGTCATTTGAAAGTAATGTTAAGTGATTATTTACACTCTTTCGAGCTAGTTTTAGATAAGCAACTAGATTCATTGGCATAATACACTTTTTACGCCAAAATAATTAGCCACATTTTCTAGTTTGGAGCTCGTGGGAGCTTGTACTGTGAACAAACCTAAAAATTAATGATACTTCACGTAAACCCTTATCTAACACGAAAATATTCAAAAGTTGTCTTATATTATGGGAATCCTGCATAATGCAATCGATATTATGTTGTAATTGTTTGGCTATGATGGGTGTTGTAAAATATTATTAAATAAATACAAATAAACAAGTGGTTATGTCCCCCTAGTCCAAACTTTTTATACCCTCCATTATGAGGTGTACATGTACAAGAAGTAAACCAAAAGAGAAATAATACAAAAGATTTTTATTTTTAAATTTTAAATATTGTTGTGATAAACAATATTTTACCTTTGTAATAATGAGAAGTGATCGTTTGTTGTTGCAAAGTGGCGCTTTTGCTTACTAGTTAGAATTGGAAATCAGTCACTTTGTGCGAATACGCAAAGTTGTAGTTTTGCTAGTGATTTACAAATTCTACCTACATGAAAATTTGAAATTGAATTTCAAAGTTGAAACATAATTGTAACATTTTGGAAGATATAACGTAATTTCATTTACGGCAGATTAAAATACTGAATAAGCCTTAGTAAAGGAAACTTACCCAGCAACATTTAGTATGTTCTCAATTCTAACTACTTTATTTCCATCTCTTTTACACAGTTCACATTCTAAAACAACTTGTTTTTTAATTTTTTTAAGTAGTTTTACATGGAAGTCTATATACTGAGATCACACCTTTGCAACATTTTTTTAAATGATGTATCAAAATCAACAATACCGCAAACCATGTATATTTTAGTATAAATCGCATTTTATATTTTAGTGATCGATTGTAGGTACATATGTATATATTTAAGTATATATTCTAAGAAAAGTAAGATTTATGTATTATATCGATTGTAATTATCTAAACCGTGGTGGAGAAACAAATGTTATCAAGTAATGAACACTATAGTACGTCATCTAAATAATTTTGGATTTGTGGATTTACGAAATTCACGGAATACATTAAGGTTATTTACACAGGCTTTGACAGATGTCAGCTGGTATTTGACAAAATTATTCCCGCTTACTCTAAAATATAAATTTAATATTAACTCAGTATATTACTTTAAATAGTTTGCTATTTACTTTTCTTCTCCCAAATACATATTTTTCCATTTTTCTTATTTGAAACTCGGATAAGAATGCAAACTCATTTCAGCTGCTCACTGCATACATTGATTAAAACCATAAAATTAAAAGTTGAGAAAAGAAACGATGTATGTTGTTTTTAACCCTTTGAGCCAAGTTTTTCCGTAATCATGAAACGATTTTATGTGTTCAGATTTAATGCAACTGACCTAAACAGGATATGAAGAAAAATCCAGATAACAAATGCAATATCGACGAACAAATTATTTTAAATTATTCTCTATTTTCTTTTTTTAAAGAATTAGAAATAATTCTGAAGGTGCAATTCATACTATTCGAATACGAATTTTAAAAAAAATTCAAAACGTTGTTCAAATTAAGGTCTTTAGACATGTATTCCAAAAAATATATATTTACTAACTTTGTATTAAATATAATATTTAAAATATTTTGTTGCTTGTGGGCAACATTGGGCCACAAAGGGTTAAATTCCCTTGATAATATAAATTCGACTATGTAATGTAGAATGCGTAGCGGCGGTAGCCTTTTCCATTCTGAAATGTTAACAATTGATTGCGACATATTTAAATGTATGACTCATTTAGTGAGATGAATTGAAATTTTAAGTTCTTATAGCACAAAAACAGTATTGCGTATCATACTATTGCTTCATTGTTTAAAATAAATTACATTTAGGAATAGGAAGTAAATGACGCAAGAGACTTAACTTCTGATTTTCTGGGGTAAGTAAATGGGCTTTAACAATATATGTAGCATTGTGTTCTTTATTAAACATTTTGTTGATTTGGTTACCAAATTTAAGCAAGGTTTATACCAAAACTTCCCATTCGGTCATTGAGTATAATAACACACGACAATTGTATAACAGTTCTCTAGAATTGGCCTCTGTGTTTATAATTGTAATAAAACCCAATTTATTTACCATATTTGTAAATAATCTTTCATTCAAATAGATTATAGCCAAATCCGTTAATATATATATTTCGACTGACTGTAAAGGATTTGAAAAATAAAATAAATTATACCTAGCAAAATTTTTTACTTTGAATGCAGAATAATTCATTGGGAACCGTTGCGGAGCATAAGCGGAGAAAATAAAAGTACAACAAAAAAACACAATAAGTATGAAATCCAGTCATCCAGTATGAAATCACATTGGACATACACAAGAACCATCCAATGATGGTAAGTTGGGCCCATGGAACTTTCGGGTATACACCTACACCCATCACCATTTGCGTATATGCCAGCATACCTTCGTAGTGCTCCTTTAAAGTTCCGGAGGCATATTTTGTTGATAACACTAGGCGGGCTAAATTGGTAACCGGAGCAGACACAGACAATTGTTGGTTGGAGCACCGGTCGAAATCAATTGAGCAACGATTGTAGGTCCTTGTTGGAGGAGATCAATTTATATGTTTTTATCTTTTATTTTATTGTTTTCAATTTAAATTCAATTATTATAATTTTGTATTTTGTTCGGCTAATCTTAATGTTTTTCGTTCATTTTAATATTCGACCAACCCATATGTTTTGTGCATTCTTTTTTATGTCGCCATTTTTGTCGTTCGTCTTGTTAGGAAGGCAACGACAACAATATTGAAATATTGTTTTAATATTCGCTTGTTACTGCTTTCCTATTTCTTCGTCGTCAACACAAAACAACAACAATGCAGGGATCAGTCGTTGACTGCATTGTTGACAGTTTTATATGTATGTATGTAACTTACTTATTAATAACTGACTTCTGTTTTGTTTTGATCGATGTGTTTCTTATGTTTCAATTTCGTTTTGTTTCTTTGTTTTGTATGTGGCCCTACAAGAAGGGAATAAAATATGTTTAGTGAGTTGACTTATAGCCTGAATACCGAACAACGAAATAAATTTGTGAATATTAATTTTTTAAATTAAAAAACAATCGCGTTTTTCTTTTGGGGAAAAACCATAGAAAACCCTTTCTGCGCAACATTTTGGCGACCGTGACAGGACGGTGTGATAAAATCAAAGTAAACTAATTATTTAAATAATTAATTGAACGAATAAAAAAGTGACTTTGTGATCCAGTGGTAGTTGTTTTGTCGTTGCCTAACACCATTGCTATTGCAACATAAATAAATCTTCGAGATTTTATTTATAATTTCGTTGATTGGTTTTAATCACAACCGTAAACATTTTTAAAACATCGAAAAGAATTATTTTAAAAAAATTCTTTAGTGGAAAGAAAATTTGTGACCCAAGGAAATATTATATTACGCAATCGTGGTACAGTCTTTTTCGGTAAATTGCAAATCAAATTTTGCACAAATTTTTGTTCAATTAACCGAGGAACCATTTATCCGAACCCACTTAATTGAATAGTTTGTTCAATTACAGTAATCACGTATAATTGGAACTACTAATGATTTAAGAAAAATCCAGTGTCAAATATAAATTACGCTTTCTCGCAGTTTTTCCTTATCAATAAACATATTTCTTGAATTAGTAGACATGAATGTACAAAAATGGCGGATTATTTTTCATTATGCAATTAACAGGCGAAAAGTAAAAGGAAATTTATTTTTGATGGCATGAATTTCGAACCAATTAAGCGGGAAAATCAATTAACAGGGTTTAATTATCCGAGAAAGTGTACATTTATTTCCCTATGAGATATTTTTTGCCACATCATGTGGTTCAATTAAGCGTGGAAACCAATTAATATACATAGACCAGTGTTTCGTGGAAATATTGGAAAATATATTTGTGATTGTTGCTCAATAGTGTATAAAGACACCATCTTGAGTAACATTTGAAAATTAAAATGGCACATTTATTTGTAACTAGAAGCCAACTTTTCTTTTTACTTTCGTGTTACAAATTGCTCTTAGTTGCTCCAAATGCCAAAAGACAGCGACATTGAAATGGTTGAAGAGAATGCTAGTGGTTCGGATATGGCTTCTCTTAGAGTGCCGAATGGAAATTTTAGCATCATATTTTAAACAATTATGCCAGTTTGTTGTTTTTATAAAAAAAACAACTATTTATTAGTAGGGAATGTATGGCATTGTTTGCCGAGGGGTAAAGGTTAAACTGTTTGGTTTGTTGATGTATACTAGCAACACCAACAAAGTCGTTGTGTGCATTTGTCGCGATGTGACAACACACAACAATGGGAAAGGTGTGGTATTGTTTGTAAATGCCTTGTTAACCTCGAACTGAGGTTCCAGTGAAATTCTCATGCAGTTTATGTCGTTGGTCAGCTAAGTACTTCGCTTTGTTACAAGTGACATTTGGGTATGAAAGGTTTTTTGTATAGAAGCAATAGCTTCTGGGGAGAATATCCCAACAAAAAACTAAGGGAACTGATGAGGATCAGTGGCGGCAAACAATGACATACATTTCCCACTAACAAATAGTTGTTTTTTATAAAAACAACAAACTGGGATTTAGCCTGACTATTTTGCAAAAACAAAATACAAATGGTATCTCAAATAAACCGCCAATACTACTGAAGTTGTAGACGCAGGCACGGTTAAACTGTTTGGTTTGTTGCTGTATACTAGCAACACCAACAAAGTCGTTGTGTGTATTTGTCGCGATGTGACAACACCCAACAGTGGGAAAGGTGTGGCATTGTTTGTAAATGCCTTGTTGTTGAGCATCAAGCCAAAATTTCCCACAAGGTATTTTTAAGTGTTGCCCAGTCAATATAAATAACAAAACATAGATTGTAGAATAACAACAAAACCACTTAATTATATGAAGAACAACTCAAATTCTGATTGGTTGTTACAAACTTCAAAACAACAACAAGAACGAATGAATTTGGTGTTCTGTTGTACCGTTTCTTAAAAAAACGTAGGCAAAATTGTTTTGCAGATTTGTTCTTTTTTGAGATTATTCGTTTTGGTACAGTCAATCAATATACTTGAAGAAATAAAGTTCCTGAATTTCATTGTGAAAAATAGAAATATAGTTTTTTTTATTTAAAGTGGAATTTCAGAAGCTTGTTTTTGCACCCAACAGGACAAGAAAAACTCTAGTCCTCACCATAGGTCCTTCGAGCCGGATATAATTGTTCCAGTAATTTTATTCGACTAAAAAAGTATGGAAGCAAACGCACTAGACTCGATAGAAGAAATGGAGCCCCTAACACCACCAAATAATAGAATCGGCAACAATGCAATCCGGGCTAAAGAGCTACATCGTGATAATGTGGTTAATACTGTGGTGAAAGAAAACAACAATCTTTGTCAATATAAAGATCTCACTATCCACCAGCTGGAAGTTAAGCTGTCACTGTTGAAACACCGGTTCCATTTATTCGAAGAGATCCAAAGCCAAGTGGAAACGCTGGACGAATCTCAGTTTGGATTAATCACAGGTCACTATTTGAGGAAGCCTATTTCAATATTAAATCTTATATTCTTGAGCGCATTTCAATGCTGAGGCTGAATATTACCGATCCAACAATGAGTAGCACCCATGCGTTTTCATCATCTGTTCATCATCAAAATCGACCTACAATGCCAACGTTACAACTGCTTAAGTTCAGCGGAGAGTACACTGAGTGGACTGATTTTTATAATATGTACTGCTTGTCAGTACACAACGTAGCTGATCTCTCTACATTATCAAAATTTCAGTATTTACGTTCCTGTCTCACAGGCGAAGCATCGAGATTGATTCAAGCACTGGAGATGACACCACAAAATTACGAAGAAGCCTTAAATATGCTAAAGTTAAGATATGATAACAAACGGTTCATATTTAGATCGCACATTGATAAAATATTCGCCATTAAAGATTCCACGAAACAGACTGCCGCCGAATTAAGAGATTTCATTGATTGTGTAAATGGCAATGTTCGGGCTCTCCAGTCAATAGCATCAAAAGACCAAATAGCAAACGGAATATTGTTTCGTCATTTTGGAAAGAAAAAGTAAAAGTTTAGATTTAGTTACATCTAAGGCTGCAAAAAGGGAGGTAGCTGGACCTCATGGAAAACATTTTCACCACAAGCAGTCCCTGTCATCCAAGAAATATCCTAGTGTTTCGTGCGTAGTTTCGAATAGCACTCAGTGCTTGTTCTGTAAAACAACCCCCAACCATAACCCATTCAATTGCTCCAAATTTATTGATATGCAAGAATCAGAAAGATTTCGGGCTGTAAATGAACAATCTATGCCTAAATAGTTTAGGATGTAACCACATTGCAGCACGGTGTCCATCATCTAATAGCACTGTAATGGGTTGCACCATACCTTACTGCACAGGCAACAAAATAAAACACCTTTTGGATTACAAAATAAAACACCGCTGGAATCATCACTGTCGCCATCACCACCACCAAACACATTGCCATCGAAAATTACATCACCAGCCACCTTGCATATTTCAAATAAGAATTGTCCGGTTATTCTCGGTACGGCCCAAGTGGAATTACAATCACTAAAAGGAAGGTCAATAACAGTTCGTGCTTTGTTAGATTCAGGGGCTCAACTCCATTTTATCACATAGCATATTGCACAACACTTACGTGTACCCCGCAACAAGGTATATATGGAAATTAGTGGTATAGCATCAAGCAAAACAAGTGCTTTCACCAGTTGTTCGTTGTTTATCAAATCACTCAATTCCGGGTTCAGTTCTACTATAAACGCTGTGGTTATTCCCTCAATTACGTCATACCACCCACTGACAAAATATGACTTAAGGGATTGGACAATTCCAAAAAATATTCAGTTGGCTGACAAGTGTTTTAACACCCGTGGACCAGTCGATTTGCTCATTGGAGCATCGCTATTTTATGACATTTTAATGGTTGGCCAAATTAAGAGTGAAAAAACCCAATTCTTCAAAAAACCAAATTAGGTTGGATTGTTGCAGGGTCAGCAATTAACCAACAAGGCGCCCTAATGCAAAACTCAAAATCAGTCGCTCAATCATCACTTCTTGCTTTGCCTACAAACCCCAACTAACCATGTAACAACAACAGAATGATCACCAACCCACCACGGCAAAATACAAAAACAAGATAGTTATTTCTCTTTTATATGCACACAATGTTCTAACCAGCCAGAATACCACTCTATTAAAGCAACACACGAACCGTCAATCAATTCAATATTGGAAAGATTCTGGAACATGGAAGAGTGTGAAAGAGAAATAAAAAGATCGCTCAACGTCGATGACTGTCAGGTGCCCAACAACAAACCGTATAATAGTTAGACTAGCGTTTAAAACATCTCCGCATGAACTCGGGTCATCATTGGAAATAGCACAGCGAAGATTTTATTCTCTTGAGAGAAAATTGGAAAGAGATGAGAAATTACGAAAAGAGTATGGTGAGTTCATTCGTGAATATATTGATGTGAAACATATGGTAGTAGCAACACCTGATAACCCCTCTTCGTACAATTACATCCCACACCATTGCGTAACAAAGTCTGACAGTTCGACGACGAAGTTGAAGGTAGTCTTCGACGGCTCATGCCAAACATCAAATGGCCTGTCACTAAACAACATTTTACGAGTTGGACCTACACTACAAGAAGACATTTTTTCAATATTAACTAGATTTAGATTCTACAAGTACGCAGTAGTGGCAGATATTGCGAAAATGTACCGCCAAGTGCTTGTGAGTGATGAAGATTGTCGTTGGCAGAGTATATTATGGAGAGCTTCGCCACAAGAACCGTTGCTGACGTACATGTTAAAAACGGTTATATATGGGACGAGCTTTGCACCTTACTTAGATGTCAAGAGTCTTCAATCAGCAGCAAAGGCCGGAGCGGAGAAGTTTCCATTGGGTTCCAAAATCACACTACGAGATTTGTATGTAGACAATCTCATAAGTGGCAGTAATACAATAAACGAGGCTATTGACATCAAGATACAGGTGACGGATCTGTTGAAAAACTCTGGGTTTGTTTTACGGAAGTTCGGTGCAAATAACGAGGATATATTACAAGACATTGCATCATCAGATCGGGAAGAAATCATCACGGTGGATGATTTTCAGTATATCAAAACACTTGGACTTAAATGGTCACCAACTGATGATGTCTTCACCTACGCCTACAATGACATGCATTCTTCCACATCGAGGATAACCAAATAGGGTATTTTATCGGAAATGGCCAGACTCTTCGATCCTTTGGGACTGGTCAACCCTATAGTTGTCAGGTGTAAACTTCTTTTGCAGAGCATTTGGTCGCTTAAACTACACTGGGATGAAACAGTATCCCAGGATGTTATGATGGAATGGTCGAATATTCGACAACAGCTGTCAGTCGCAGCACAGTTCAAAATTCCAAGGTTTGTTGCTTTCAATAATTCTACTAACATTCATATATTTGCAGATGCCAGCACAAAAGCATATGGAGCTTGCATTTATGTAGTAACTCAGACTTCAGGAGGACTGCATTCGTCACTGTTGTGTTCAAAATCGAGAGTGGCCCCCCTTAAACACACAACATTGCCGAGATTAGAATTATGTGCAGCGGTGCTTGCCACTCAACTTTTGGATTTTGTGCTTTCTCTGTTGCCCATTCAGTCAACAAATATAGTGTGTTGGTCAGATTCATCAGTAGTGCTATGTTGGATCGCTGGGGAGCCAACACGATGGACAACATTTGTAGCGAACCGTGTCACCAAAATTCACCAGAGCTGTTCATCGGCTAAATGGCGTCATGTACCATCACAGCTTAACCCAGCAGATATAGTGTCACATGGTTCGACTGCTTTAAATTTGATCAATAATGACTTGTGGTTTCATGGACCCTACTTCCTAAGGGAAGACGTCAAATTCTGGCCTGACGAAATAACTTCACATCCAGAGGACTCAATATGTGAAACCGGGAAAGTAAAGACATCTTTACTAACAGTCGTCAAAGAAGATTGGATTTCCAGTCATAAGTACATCAACAACTATGACAAATTATTAAGAATTGTTGCGTATGTCATTAGATACATTGGGATGCTACGTAAATCAAAGAATGTCGGCTCAACCAAAGACGTTCCTGAAATAAACAATGCATTCATTACATTTTGCCCCATTGTTCAGAAAGGTGATCACCCATAAAGGTTTATATCGCGGTTTTTATTTGTTTTTGTTTAAAGACAGTACATTTCGAGCTGGTTTCTGATTTAACCACAAACGCTTTTATAGCTGCACTGAAACGTTTTGTATCCCACAGAGGTCGATGCACAACAATCTTCTCTGACAATGCCACGAACTTCATCGGCGCAAACAGAGAATTGAGAAAAATGTTGGCTTCGTTTTTATCCGAATCTCACCAAAAGCTGGTTAGTGAGAGTTGTCGTCAGTGGGGTATTGAGTGGAGATTTATACCCTCTCGCTCACCACATTTTGGAGGCTTGTGGGAAAGTGCGGTAAAGCAAGCAAAATATCATATAAAGAGAGCAGTCGGGACACATGTATTAACATTTGATGAGTTACACACCGTCGCATGCCAAGCAGAAGCTATTGTCAACAGCAGCACATCTATGTCTAGTTACCCAAACGATTTCCACCCACTTACTCCATCGCACTTTTTAATTGGTAGGCCGATTACAACTATTGTGGAACCAACAGCAATTGATCTAAAGACGTCAACTTTGAAAAGATATCAAATTGTACGTTACATACATCAGATGTTTTGGGATCGTTGGAGTAACGAATATTTAAAGTCCCTTCAACTCAAGCAAAAATGGGCTGGCATTCAACCAAACCTTGAAGTGACCGACCTTGTTCTGATTAAAGAAGACACAACTCCACCAATCAAATGGCCTTTAGGACGTGTAGTATCAACAAACCCAGGTGAGGATGAGCAAGTTCGAGTCGTGACAGTCCGAACAAGCGATGGCGAATTCAAGCGATCTATAGCAAGACTCTGTAAACTACCACTAGAGATTGAATGCAAGGCTTTCAAGGGGGGAGAATGTTGAGCATTTAGCCAAAATTTCCCACAAGGTATTTTTAAGTGTTGCCCAGTCAACTTAAATAACAAAACGTAGAATGTAGAATAACAACAAAACCACTTAATTATATCAAGAACAACTCAAATTCTGATTGGCTGTTACAAACTTCAAAACAACAACAAGAACGAATGAATTTGGTGTTCTGTTGTACCGTTTCTTAAAATTTGTCACGTAGGCAAAATTGTTTTGCAGATTTGTTCTTTTTTGAGATTATTCGTTTTGGTACAGTCAATCAATATACTTGAAGAAATAAAATTCCTGAATTTCATTGTGAAAAATAGAAATATAGTTTTTTTATTTAAAGTGGAATTTCAGAAGCTTGTTTTTGCACCCAACAGGACAAGAAAAACTCTAGTCCTTACCACTTGTTAACCTCGAAGTGAGGCTCCAGCGAAATTCTCATGCAGTTTATGTCGTTGGTCTGCTAAGTACTTCGCTTTGTTACAAGAGACATTTGGGTATGAATATCCCAACAAAAAACTAAGGGAACTGATGAGGATCAGTGGCGTGATCCGAAACTATAGTCTTCCCTGCCTTACCCCTCGGCAAACAATGCCATACATTCCCCACTAATAAATAGTTGTTTTTTATAAAAACAACAAACTGGGATTCAGCCTGACTATTTTGCAAAAACAAAATACAAATGGTGTCCCAAATAAACCGCCAACACTTCTGAAGTTGTAGACGCAGGCACGGTTAAACTGTTTGGTGTTGCTGTATACTAGCAACACCAACAAAGTCGTTGTGTGCATTTGTCGCGATGTGACAACACACAACAGTGGGAAAGGTGTGGTATTGTTTGTAAATGCCTTGTTAACCTCGAAGTGAGGCTTCAGCGAAATTCTCATGCAGTTTATGTCGTTGGTCAGCTAAGTACTTCGCTTTGTTACAAGAGACATTAGGGTATGAAAGGTTTTTTGCATAGAAGCAATAGCTTCTGAGGATAATATCCCAACAAAAAACTAAGGGAACTGATGAGGATCAGTGGCGTGATCCGAAACTATAGTCTTCCCTGCCTTACCCCTCGGCAAACAATGCCATACATTCCCCACTAATAAATAGTTGTTTTTTACAAAAACAACAAACTGAGATTCAGCCTGACTATTTTGCCAAAACAAAATACAAATGGTATCCCAAATAAACCGCCAACACTACTCAATTATGCCAAGTTCAGAGCCAAATTGAAACATTTAATCCAAATGATAATTCAAGAATATTACTAGAAGAAGCATTTATTGTGGCAAAGGCAAAAATTATGAAATTATTAAACAAAAATCGTGTCTCCGTGTCAGTGGATAATAGTTTAATGAATGCTTCTATGGCTCTTGGATCTAGTTCTCGATTGCCCTCACTAAAGTTGCCCAAATTGGATGGAAAATATAGCGAATAAAAAAGATTCATTACAGCATTTAACAACATGGTGCATGAAAAACCATCGATAAACATTAGTGAGAAATTTAATTATTTGTTGAACTGTCTCTCTGGTGGAGCATTAGCCGTTGTGGAACCTTATCAAATTTGTGAAGAGAATTATGAAAAGGCATTAGACAGACTGCAAGAACGATATGACAAAGTGTTAATTATTCTGGAACATATCGAGTCGTTGTTTAACGTTCCAAAAATGCAAAGAAGTGACAGTATCTCATTGCGTCATCTTATTCATACAGTTTCTGCAGTTCGTGGCTCATTGTTGTCACTCGGTACAGAAGCAGATGAGAAAACCGCTAAGAGGTTGAAACTAAAATTTAGATCGTTTTCTCAAGAAATCTCTGGAATTGGAGAAGTTCGTACAGCAATAAAGTTTTTTGTAGAAACTGCAATAAAACCTAGAAGTAGCTCATTCTAATGGTCCTCATGTTTTGCGGTTGCTAAAACTATCTCGTCTCGTCAACCTGGTGAATTGATGAACACTTCACAATGGAAGTTCCTCAAAACATAGAATTAGCAGATCCGCTTTTCTACAAGCCACAACGCATCGACGTGCTTCTTAGTGCCGAAGTATTTTTTGATTTGCTGCTAGATGGTAGAATTTCCTTGGAAAATGGACTGCCGTGTCTCACGAATACAGTTTTTGGTTGGATAGTTGGAGGTTCGTCACCCAGTCGTCCAAACTCAACTTCATTAACATGTAGCTTAACCGTAAGTACACATGAAGAAAAATTTTATGAAATATTGAAACGTTTTTGGGAAGTTGAGCAGTATCCAAAGTCGCCCAACCCATATACGGAAGAAGAATAAGCATGTGTAGATCATTTTGTCAAAAATAGTGGTTTTGACTCTGAGGGAAGAATACAAGTTCGACTTCCATTTAAGAAATCTCCTAAATGTCTTGGTAACTCATTCGAAATGGCTCGTAGGCGATTTTTATCGCTGGAAAGACGACTTGAACGTGACTCCACTTTGAAATCGATGTATGAAGAATTTATGGAGGAATATGTGTCTCTTGGTTATATGACACCCTACACCCAATCGTTGAATAATTCGCACTTTATTATACCACATCATTGTGTTCTCAATCCCCAAAGTACTACTACAAAAATTCGTGTCGTATTTGATGCATCAGCATGATTCGATGAGCTTCGAATCATTCTTTGAATGATATATTGATGGTCGGTCCAACAATTCAACACTTTTCTCGTTTCGGTTGCACAAATACGCTCTCACTGCAGATATTTCAAAAATGTATCGGCAGTTTCGCATAGATGAAAGAGATAGAAGTTATCAACTCATATTATAAAGAAATAATAAAAATGATGAACTCAAGGTATTCCAATTGAACACTGTAACTTATAGTTTATCGGCCGCCCCTTTGAAACTCTGGCTCTTAAAAGAGACGAGTTGATCCAAATATTGAAGTGGCATGGAATAGATTTGGCAAAGTGGAATAGCAACCATGCGTCGCTCACTTCGAATGATGTTGAAGAAATCATAATTAAAACATCGGATAACGACATAACTAAAACCTTAGGTATGTCCTGGAAACCTCAGCAAGATGTCTTCCTTTATAGATTCGAGTTGCCCAATGTTACAAATCTAACCAAACGATCTATTTTGTCGATCGTATCCAAAATATACGATAAACTTTTGAGCCAAATCGTTATTCGTTGCAAAGTTGGGATGGGATGATCCTCTAAACGTTCATCTCAAGGCTTTATTGCTCCAAATCATAGACGATTTATCGTACATCCATCAAGTATAAGTCCCATGATAAATACTTACGTTATCCAATCGACATGGCATGTATGTACAAAACCACATTACTGATTGCCAAATCGAAAGTTGCTCCTATCAAAGCCCAATCTCTACCTCGTCTCGAATTGTGTGCTGCAGTGTTACTCAGTAAAACGTGGCTCAAAATCAAGTCCAAAAGTTAAAATTTCGTCTCATCGTTGTACTTATGGACATATTCGAAAATAGTACTCCAATGGCTCAAAATGCATTCGTCGACTTTGAATTGTTTTGTGGCAAATCGTGTCTCTGAACTCCAAGAAGAAACTTGAAACAACATTTGGAGACACGTTCAAACGAAAAGAAACCCCGCTGATATCGTATCTCGTGGTTGTTGTGCTCAAGAATTGTAGAATACCATCTGGTTTCGTGACCCATTGTTTCTGGAAGAAGATGTCTCATGTTGGCCTGGTACTGAAGACGTCGCTCATCCATCTTTGCACAAATTAACACCATTCTTGCACAAAATGAAAGTGGGAAATGAAGAGATCAATATTCTTAGAGTTGGCAGACGTTTATCAAATGCTCCGATTCCATATGATGCAAGATTTCCTGCCTTTTTGCCCAAAGACCATCGATTCGTCAAGCTGTTTGTAGAGCATTTGCATCGAATTCATTTGCACGCCGGTCCAAAGGTGTTGTTGGGCATTTTACGCTAGAAAATCTGGATAAATAATGCCAGAGAAGCATTTCGAAATATCGTTCGAAATTGCGTGCATTGTTTTCATTATAAACCAAAATTGTTGGGACAAATAATGGGAAATTAGCCAGTTGATCGTCTTCGAGCTCCATTCTTGGTAACTGGTGTAGACTTTTGTGGCCCTTTCATGACGTCATACAGAATTCGAGGGAAGTTGCCCTACAAAGCCTACATCGCAGTTTTCGTTTGCTTCAGTTCCTATCCAAAGCTACCCATTTGGAACTCGTATCGGATTTGTCACAAACAATTTCATATTGTGTCTCAAACGATTCGTGGGAAGACGTGGAATTCCCCAGAAGCTTTTTTGCGACAACGCTACTAATTTCGTCGGAGCTTTTAACAAACTGAAAGAGCTCAAAGAATCATTTTTAATGATGAAGTTGTCCAATGAATGAAATCAATTTGCTGCCAAATGGGTCTTGAATTCAATTTCATACCTCCTCGTGCCCCACACTTCGGTGGATTGTGGGAGGCAGCGGTTTAATCCACAAAAACGTTGCTGAACAAGAACATAATGGAGTCGCATCTTACATTCGAAGAGTTGCAGACACTGGCAATGGAAATGGAAGCAATATTGAACTCTCGTGCAATTGCTCCCACGTTAGACGATACCAACGACAGCGAGGCGTTGACACCAGGTCATCTCCTTATTGGTTCATCTTTGGTGGCAATACCTGAGCAACATTCTGATGTTAACAAATCATCTTTGCTAAACAGATGGCAACGTATTTCGTACCTGATAGAACAATTTTTGCAAATGTGGTCCAGGGATTACCTTATGTCTATCCAGCAATGGTCAAAGTGGTTCACCGATGAGAGAAATATCAATGAAGGACAATTGGTCATCATATACGAGAACAACACACCCCCTCAGCAGTGGCTCTTGGCTCGAATATTTAAAACAATAGCAGGTCGTGATGGAAAGGACCGAGTGGCCGAGTTAAAAACGAAAAATGGAATATCGTGTCGCGCAATCCCAATTGTTCGGCCCATCTTTATGTTTTTCGTTCATTTTAATATTCGACCCACCCTAATGTTTTTTGACGGCATTCACGTAGCACGTAGTCCTAGTGCAAACAATTAGCACACGTTGAGTGTTTGGCCAAAGCAACATCACGTAAAGGCTTGTCTAACACGAAAATATTCTAAAGTTGTCCTATATTCTGGAAATCCTGCATAATGCAATTGAAATTAAGTTGTAATTATTTGCCCATTTTGGGTGTGTCGTATAATATTATGAAATAAATACAAATAAACAAGTCGTTATGTTCGCCTAGTCCAAATTTTTATACCATCCATTATGAGGTGTATATTATAAATACCTGTTTGGGGAGGCAATAAAAGAAGTAAACCAAAAGAGAAATAAAACAAAAGAATTTTAGATTTAAATATTAAATATTGTTGGGATAAACAATAGTTTACCTTTGTAATAATGAGTTGTGCGGTGGTCGAATATCCAATAACGAGTTGTTTTGTAGACGAATATCCAAAAACAAGTGATCGTTTGTTGTTGCAAGGTGGCGCTTTTTTGTTAGAATTTGACATCAGTCACTACAAGAAAATTTGAAATTGATTTTAAAAGTTGAAACATACTGGTAACATTTTGGAAGGAAGATTGTACACACACTTTCATTAAAAGCTCGTGCATTATCCCCAAAATACCAACTAATGTGCGGTGCCGTTATATAGGCCTATCCAAATTAAGGGCCGATATTAATAGTATCTGGATTCTTTTCCAGTACAATTTATAGGATAATTTTTTCCAGACCGTAATACAATTATTCTATTGTGTCAGGTAAGATTTTGCAAAATATAACGTAATTTCATTTAAAATGAATAAAATTTATAATTTTTCTGAAATTTTAAAAATTTAATTGTTAAAATTTAAAATTAACGGCAGATTAAAATTCAGGATAATCATTAGTAAAGGAAATTTACACAGTAACATTTAGTATGTTCTCAACTCTAGCTACTTTTTTCCATCTCTTTTACAAAGTTCACATTTTAAAACAATTTATCTTAAGTGGTTTTACATGGAAGTCTACCACTTACCTTTACAATTTTTTTAACTGATGTATCAAAATCAACAATACCGCAAACCATGAATATTTTAGTATAAATCACATTTTATATATTAGTGATCGATTGTATGTACACATGTATATATTTAAGTATATATTCTAAGAAAAGTAAGATTTATGTATTTTATATATTTTAATTATCTAACCCTTGGTGGAGAAACAAATGTTATCAAGTTATGTACACTATAGTACGTCATCTAAATAATTTTGGACGAAATTCACAGAATACGTTAGGGTTATTTACACAGGCTTTGAGAGATGTCAGCTGGTATTTGACAAAATTATTACCGCTCATTCTAAAATATCAATTTAATATTAACTCAATTTAGTATTTTGAAAAGTTTTCTATTTACATTTATTTCCCCAAACACATATTTTTCCCATTTTTCTTATTGGAAAATCGGCTAAAATGAGGAAGTTGTGCAGAAAGATAGAGCAGAGAGTGATGTTTGCCATTGCATTGCTCACAGCCTGGATCTTGACGGCATTCACGGAGCACGTAGTCCTAGTGCAAACAATTAGCACACGTTGAGTGTTTGGCCAAAGCAACATCAGAGCGTCCATCAGCAACATCCGGTGCGATTTCCCGTCGAGGAACTGGTGATTGAACTAAACCGTGTAGCCTCATGACTTGGCATCATCATGAAAGAAATTGAAGGACCAAACAGAACTTTTTGAATTTAAGGAACTATTTTTAAGTCATTATTTACAATCTTTCGAGTAGATCTCAATGATCTAGGTTTTGCAATGAAAAGGAAACCAGGAGAAGAACCTACGTACCCACCATTATGCGATGCGATTCGCCGTTGATTAATCGGCACATCAGGCATATTGGGCTATGTGGCTTTACAAAGGTCGTATGTTGATAACTTGTATTTATTCCACCCTGATGCGAAACTTGCATATGCGAATTAAATTCAAATTTGTCAAAGTTCGACATTTGTCTTCATTCTAGAAACAGTCCTTTTCAAAGCACATTTTTTGTTGTTGCGATGGATAATTAATCCACAAACCTACAATTGCTTCAATGGTATACACGTGTTATTGTGCAACCGTTTTGAAAGTGTGTTGGTGGCTCAGAACGTTAAGTGTTCTGGGAACATTTGTGTCGTTCCGAGGACTGAAGTTCGAGCCCTAGCCGTGCTCAGCTGAAATTAATTTTTGTTATTTGAATTTTGCCTTGTAAGGGCAGTGATCATTTGAAAGTAATTTTTAGTGATTATTTATATTCTTTCGAGTCGAGCTATTTTTAGATAAACAACCAGATTCATTGGCATATTTAAATATTAAATATTGTTGGGATAAACAATATTTTACCTTTGTAATTATGAGTTGTGCGGTGGTCGCATATCCAATAGCGAGTTGTTTTGTAGACGAATATCCAAAAACAAGTGATCGTTTGTTGTTGCGGAACAAGTCTAGTTTAGGGGCTCCACTCGGATCGCTTTGAAATTTTTACCGTAAGTAGTCCTCGTTGAGCTGATTACAGTGATATATATTTTATGTGGGGGAAATGCATACTTCCCGAGATATGGGCCTTGAAAGTTCGGAGAATATCTTGATTAAAACGGCCGTTTTAGTAATGCCACAAAGGCAATATGGGTATCATTTTAAAGCTTACAACGAATGCGCATACATGGCTACGCAATCCAAATCCTTTTTTAAGAGCAATTTTTAAATCAAATTTAAGGTTATTTAAGTAGCCGGCCTTCGGCCGGGGCTTAAGACTTTCACCTATGGACAGGCGCATACATGGCTACGCAATCCAAATTCTTTTTTAAGAGCAATTTCCAAATCAAATTTAGGTCTTTTTAAGTAGCCGGCCTTCGGCCGGGGCTTAAGACTTTCACCTATGGACAGGCGCACACATGGCTACGCAATACAAATCCTTTTTTAAGAGCAATTTTCAAATCAAATTTAAGGTTTTTTAAGTAGCCGGCCTTCGGCCGGGGCTTAAGACTTTCAACTATGGACAGACGCATACATGGCTACGCAATCCAAATCCTTTTTTAAGAGCAATTTCTAAACCAAATTTAGGTTTTTTTAAGTAGCCGGCCTTCGGCCGGGGCTTAAGACTTTCACCTATGGACAGACGCATACATGGCTACGCAATCCAAATCCTTTTTTAAGAGCAATTTTCAAATCAAATTCAAGGTTTTTTAAGTAGCCGGCCTTCGGCCGGGGCTTAAGACTTTCGCCTATGGACAGGCGCATACATGGCTACGCAATCCTAATCCTTTTTTAAGAGCAATTTTCAAATCAAATTTAAGTTTTGTAAGTAGCCGGCCTTCGGCCGGGGCTTAAGACTTTCACCTATGGACAGGCGCACACATGGCTACGCAATACAAATCCTTTTTTAAGAGCAATTTTCAAATCAAATTTAAGGTTTTTTAAGTAGCCGGCCTTCGGCCGGGGCTTAAGACTTTCAACTATGGACAGACGCATACATGGCTACGCAATCCAAATCCTTTTTTAAGAGCAATTTCCAAACCAAATTTAGGTTTTTTTAAGTAGCCGGCCTTCGGCCGGGGCTTAAGACTTTCACCTATGGACAGACGCATACATGGCTACGCAATCCAAATCCTTTTTTAAAAGCAATTTTCAAATCAAATTCAAAGTTTTCTAAGTAGCCGGCCTTCGGCCGGGGCTTAAGACTTTCACCTATGGACAGGCGCATACATGGCTACGCAATCCAAATCCTTTTTTAAGAGCAATTTTCAAATCAAATTCAAGGTTTTTTAAGTAGCCGGCCTTCGGCCGGGGCTTAAGACTTTCACCTATGGACAGGCGCATACATGGCTACGCAATCCAAATGTTTTTTCTTTCAATTTTAGTTAATATTATATAATTTACAATGATATACTATATTTATTTTTAAAGCACTATTCAAACCCTTTAAAATGATACCCATATTGCTTTGGTGGCATTAGTAAAACGGCCGTTTTAACCAAGGTATATTCCAAACTTTCAAGGCCCATATCTCGGGAAGTATGCATTTCCCCCAAATAAAATATATATCACTGTAATCAGCACAACGAGGACTACTTACGGCAAAAATTTCAAAGCGATCCGGGTGGAGCCCCTAAACTAGACTTAAGCCGTTGTTGCAAAGTGGCGCTTTTTTGTTTACTGGTTAGAATTTGACATCAGTCACTACAAGAAAATTTGAAATTGATTTTAAAAGTTGAAACATACTTGTAACATTTTGCAAGGAAGATTGTACACACACTTTCATTAAAAGCTCGTGTATTATCCCCAAAATACTAACTAATGTGCGGTGCCGTTATATAGGACTATCCAAATTATGGGCCGATATTAACTGTATCTGGATTCCTTTCCAGTAAAATTTAGAGGATAATTTTTCCAGACCGTAATACAATTATTCTATTGTGTCAGGTAAGATTTTGCAAAATGTAACGTAATTTTATTTAAAATGCATAAAGTTTATAATTTTTCTTAAATTTTTAAAAATTTAATTGTTAAAATTTAAAATTAACGTCAGATTAAAATTCAGGATAATCCTTAGTAAAGGAAATTTACCCAGTAGGGGAGACTGGGGCACCTTCGGCACTTTTTTTTTAGAGCTCTATATCTCAGGACTTATTCAACATATATAACAACTTTATGGCTGATTATTGTCCTCTGACACTTAATTATAAAAAATAGTACCAAAAAGATATAAAAAAATAGTATTAGTTAAAAAATTTTACAGTTTTGTAAAAAAAGTCAAATTCGCCGAATGTGCCCCAACCCGGGGTAGCTTCGGCATTTGATGGGGCACATTCGGCACCATAGTTATAGCCGGGTAATTGTCATCGCTTTCAGTCTTTTTGAAATTCTGATCCTCTAACGGCACTATTTGGTTTTAATACGCGACACAATGTTTGAATTTTAGGGCTATATTTTCTAGCGGCGGACGTTGAAATCTCAAAGTCGCACACACCATCAGAAATAGGGGGTTTCTATCGCATTTTCGTTAATACAAGCACGTTTAGTCTTATATATGTAATTTCGAACCATATTAAAGGATTATTTTTAGAGCCAAACTCAAAAACATTTTAAGGAAATAATATTGCACTATCTGTATATGGCCGAATGTGCCCCATTTTAAGATGCCGAATGTACCCCGAATGTACTTTTATAGTTTTTATAGTTTTATTTTTAAATATTTCTATAATAATACACATCGTAGTTAACAACATTTATATAATATTGTCTTAAAAATTTCAAAAGTTTTATACACGAAATACTTACGAAATGAAATTGAAATATTACAGAAACATTTATAAAAATACAAAAACCTATGTATCTAAAAAAGCTTATTAGCAAGAAATTTCAAACTTTGTGTCAGTTATTTATTTCGATACTCGATACCTATATATCGAAACTAGTTATGTACGGTGAGAGCTTCATATCGAAAACGCGAATGCCGAAGGTGCCCCGATGCCGAAGGTGCCCCAGTCTCCCCTAACATTTAGTATGTTTTCAACTCTAGCTACTTTTTTCCATCTCTTTTACACAGTTCACATTTTAAAACAATTTATCTTTAGTGGTTTTACATGGAAGTCTATCACTTACCTTTACAACATTTTTTTAACTGATGTATCAAAATCAACAATACCGCAAACCATGTATATTTTAGTATAAATCGCATTTTATATTTTAGTGACCGATTGTGGGTACATATGTATATATTTAAGTATATATTCTAAGAAAAGTAAGATTTATGTATTATATATATTTTAATTATCCAACCCTTGGTGGAGAAACAAATGTTATCAAGTTATGTACACTATAGTACGTCATCTAAATAATTTTGGACGAAATTCACAGAATACGTTAGGGTTATTTACACAGGCTTTGAGAGATGTCAGCTGGTATTTGACAAAAGTATTACCGCTTATTCTAAAATATCAATTTAATATTAACTCAATTTAGTATTTTGAATAAATTGCTATTTACATTTATTTCCCCAAATACATATTTTTTTCGTTTTTCTTATTGTAAAATCTACTAAAAATTCAAAATCATTTCAGCTGCTCACTGCACATTGATTAAAACCATAAAATTAAAAGTTGAGAAAAGAAACGATGTATGTTGTTTTAACCCTTTGAGCCGTTTTTTCCGTAATCATGGAACGATTTTATGTGTTAAGATTTAATGCAACTGACCTAAACAGGATATTAAGAAAAATCCAGATAACAAATGCAAAGTTTAAAATAAATGGCATTTAAGAATAGGAAGTAAATGACGCAAGAGACTTGACTTTTGATTTTCTGGGGTAAGTAAATGGGCTTTAAAAATACATGTTGTTAAAATACATGTTGCATTGTGTTCTCTATAAAACATTTTGTTGAGTTGGTTGCCAAATTTAAGCAAGGTTTATACCTCAACTTCCCATTTCGTTCACTTGTGTATAATGACACACGACAATTGTGTAACAATTCTCTAGAATTTATTTACCATATTTGTAAATAACGTTTAATTCAAATAGATTATAGCCAAATCCTTTAAGTATATAAATATCAAATATATATATATTTCGGCTGACGTCTTATTATGTTCAGTTCAGACAGAAATTGTGTAATGGATTTGAAAAATAAAATAAATTATACCTAGCTACATTTTTGACTTTGAACGCAAAATAATTTATTAGTAACAGTTGCGGAGCATAAGCGGAGAAAATGTAAGTACAACAAAAAAGAAAATAAGTAAAACACAAAAAAGCCGAAATATTGTAGATTTATATCTGTATATAAAATTGTAGTAAACACCTTGTACCTTTTTTATTGTTGAAATATGTCGATGTAGTTGGATGTAATCCAAGACAAACAAAAAGAAGAACAAAGCTAGCGATGGTGTTGAAATGTCACTCACAAATTGACAGTACGTCTTTGTGATGAATATTACATGTTTGTACACCATTGTTCGTTGCAGATATCTTCCTACGTTGCACTGTAAATCAGCTACAACTATTTACAAATTCATTTTTGTCCAATTAAATCATTTATTTCAAAATTAGTGCTAAGGTACGGGAGATCTCTTTATGCTAAAATCATCCAGTACGAAATCACATTGGACATACACAAGAACAATCCAAGGATGGTAAGTTGGGTCCCTGGAACTTTCCTGTATACATCTGCACCCATACCTTTCGTAGTGCTCCTTTAAAGTTTCGGAGGCATATTTAGTTGAATAAAATAGGCGGGCTAAATTGGTAACCGGAGCGGACACAAACAATTGTTGGGTGGAGCAAAGGTCGAAACCAGTGTACTACCGTAAGTAGTCCTCGTTGAGCTGATTACAGTGATATATATTTTATGTGGGGGAAATGCATACTTCCCGAGATATGGGCCTTGAAAGTTCGGAGAATATCTTGATTAAAACGGCCGTTTTAGTAATGCCACAAAGGCAATATGGGTATCATTTTAAAGCTTACAACGAATGCGCATACATGGCTACGCAATCCAAATCCTTTTTTAAGAGCAATTTTTAAATCAAATTTAAGGTTATTTAAGTAGCCGGCCTTCGGCCGGGGCTTAAGACTTTCACCTATGGACAGGCGCATACATGGCTACGCAATCCAAATTCTTTTTTAAGAGCAATTTCCAAATCAAATTTAGGTCTTTTTAAGTAGCCGGCCTTCGGCCGGGGCTTAAGACTTTCACCTATGGACAGGCGCACACATGGCTACGCAATACAAATCCTTTTTTAAGAGCAATTTTCAAATCAAATTTAAGGTTTTTTAAGTAGCCGGCCTTCGGCCGGGGCTTAAGACTTTCAACTATGGACAGACGCATACATGGCTACGCAATCCAAATCCTTTTTTAAGAGCAATTTCTAAACCAAATTTAGGTTTTTTTAAGTAGCCGGCCTTCGGCCGGGGCTTAAGACTTTCACCTATGGACAGACGCATACATGGCTACGCAATCCAAATCCTTTTTTAAGAGCAATTTTCAAATCAAATTCAAGGTTTTTTAAGTAGCCGGCCTTCGGCCGGGGCTTAAGACTTTCGCCTATGGACAGGCGCATACATGGCTACGCAATCCTAATCCTTTTTTAAGAGCAATTTTCAAATCAAATTTAAGTTTTGTAAGTAGCCGGCCTTCGGCCGGGGCTTAAGACTTTCACCTATGGACAGGCGCACACATGGCTACGCAATACAAATCCTTTTTTAAGAGCAATTTTCAAATCAAATTTAAGGTTTTTTAAGTAGCCGGCCTTCGGCCGGGGCTTAAGACTTTCATCTATGGACAGACGCATACATGGCTACGCAATCCAAATCCTTTTTTAAGAGCAATTTCCAAACCAAATTTAGGTTTTTTTAAGTAGCCGGCCTTCGGCCGGGGCTTAAGACTTTCACCTATGGACAGACGCATACATGGCTACGCAATCCAAATCCTTTTTTAAAAGCAATTTTCAAATCAAATTCAAAGTTTTCTAAGTAGCCGGCCTTCGGCCGGGGCTTAAGACTTTCACCTATGGACAGGCGCATACATGGCTACGCAATCCAAATCCTTTTTTAAGAGCAATTTTCAAATCAAATTCAAGGTTTTTTATTCCAAATCCAAATGTTTTTTCTTTCAATTTTAGTTAATATTATATAATTTACAATGATATACTATATTTATTTTTAAAGCACTATTCAAACCCTTTAAAATGATACCCATATTGCTTTGGTGGCATTAGTAAAACGGCCGTTTTAACCAAGGTATATTCCAAACTTTCAAGGCCCATATCTCGGGAAGTATGCATTTCCCCCAAATAAAATATATATCACTGTAATCAGCACAACGAGGACTACTTACGGCAAAAATTTCAAAGCGATCCGGGTGGAGCCCCTAAACTAGACTTAAGCCGTTGTTGCAAAGTGGCGCTTTTTTGTTTACTGGTTAGAATTTGACATCAGTCACTACAAGAAAATTTGAAATTGATTTTAAAAGTTGAAACATACTTGTAACATTTTGCAAGGAAGATTGTACACACACTTTCATTAAAAGCTCGTGTATTATCCCCAAAATACTAACTAATGTGCGGTGCCGTTATATAGGACTATCCAAATTATGGGCCGATATTAACTGTATCTGGATTCCTTTCCAGTAAAATTTAGAGGATAATTTTTCCAGACCGTAATACAATTATTCTATTGTGTCAGGTAAGATTTTGCAAAATGTAACGTAATTTTATTTAAAATGCATAAAGTTTATAATTTTTCTTAAATTTTTAAAAATTTAATTGTTAAAATTTAAAATTAACGTCAGATTAAAATTCAGGATAATCCTTAGTAAAGGAAATTTACCCAGTAACATTTAGTATGTTTTCAACTCTAGCTACTTTTTTCCATCTCTTTTACACAGTTCACATTTTAAAACAATTTATCTTTAGTGGTTTTACATGGAAGTCTATCACTTACCTTTACAACATTTTTTTAACTGATGTATCAAAATCAACAATACCGCAAACCATGTATATTTTAGTATAAATCGCATTTTATATTTTAGTGACCGATTGTGGGTACATATGTATATATTTAAGTATATATTCTAAGAAAAGTAAGATTTATGTATTATATATATTTTAATTATCCAACCCTTGGTGGAGAAACAAATGTTATCAAGTTATGTACACTATAGTACGTCATCTAAATAATTTTGGACGAAATTCACAGAATACGTTAGGGTTATTTACACAGGCTTTGAGAGATGTCAGCTGGTATTTGACAAAAGTATTACCGCTTATTCTAAAATATCAATTTAATATTAACTCAATTTAGTATTTTGAATAAATTGCTATTTACATTTATTTCCCCAAATACATATTTTTTTCGTTTTTCTTATTGTAAAATCTACTAAAAATTCAAAATCATTTCAGCTGCTCACTGCACATTGATTAAAACCATAAAATTAAAAGTTGAGAAAAGAAACGATGTATGTTGTTTTAACCCTTTGAGCCGTTTTTTCCGTAATCATGGAACGATTTTATGTGTTAAGATTTAATGCAACTGACCTAAACAGGATATTAAGAAAAATCCAGATAACAAATGCAAAGTTTAAAATAAATGGCATTTAAGAATAGGAAGTAAATGACGCAAGAGACTTGACTTTTGATTTTCTGGGGTAAGTAAATGGGCTTTAAAAATACATGTTGTTAAAATACATGTTGCATTGTGTTCTCTATAAAACATTTTGTTGAGTTGGTTGCCAAATTTAAGCAAGGTTTATACCTCAACTTCCCATTTCGTTCACTTGTGTATAATGACACACGACAATTGTGTAACAATTCTCTAGAATTTATTTACCATATTTGTAAATAACGTTTAATTCAAATAGATTATAGCCAAATCCTTTAAGTATATAAATATCAAATATATATATATTTCGGCTGACGTCTTATTATGTTCAGTTCAGACAGAAATTGTGTAATGGATTTGAAAAATAAAATAAATTATACCTAGCTACATTTTTGACTTTGAACGCAAAATAATTTATTAGTAACAGTTGCGGAGCATAAGCGGAGAAAATGTAAGTACAACAAAAAAGAAAATAAGTAAAACACAAAAAAGCCGAAATATTGTAGATTTATATCTGTATATAAAATTGTAGTAAACACCTTGTACCTTTTTTATTGTTGAAATATGTCGATGTAGTTGGATGTAATCCAAGACAAACAAAAAGAAGAACAAAGCTAGCGATGGTGTTGAAATGTCACTCACAAATTGACAGTACGTCTTTGTGATGAATATTACATGTTTGTACACCATTGTTCGTTGCAGATATCTTCCTACGTTGCACTGTAAATCAGCTACAACTATTTACAAATTCATTTTTGTCCAATTAAATCATTTATTTCAAAATTAGTGCTAAGGTACGGGAGATCTCTTTATGCTAAAATCATCCAGTACGAAATCACATTGGACATACACAAGAACAATCCAAGGATGGTAAGTTGGGTCCCTGGAACTTTCCTGTATACATCTGCACCCATACCTTTCGTAGTGCTCCTTTAAAGTTTCGGAGGCATATTTAGTTGAATAAAATAGGCGGGCTAAATTGGTAACCGGAGCGGACACAAACAATTGTTGGGTGGAGCAAAGGTCGAAACCAGTGTAAATTTTTAAATTTTAAGTGATTATTTATACTGTTTCGAGTCGAGCTTAATGATCTAAGTTTTGCAATGAAAAGGAAAGCCAGGAGAAGAACCTACGTACCCACCATTACGCGACGCGTTACGCCGTTGATTAAGCAGTTCATCAGGCATATGGGGCTATCTGGCTTTACAAAGGTCGTATGTTGATAACTTGTATTTATTCTGCCCTGATGCGAAACTTGCATATGCGAATTAAATTCAAATTTGTCAAAATTCGACATTTGTCTTCGTTCTAGGAACAGTCCTGTTCAAAGCAGACTTCTTGTTGTAGCGATGGATAATTAATCCACACACCTACAATTGCTTCCATGGTATACACATGTTATTGCGCAACCGTTTTGGATGTGTGTAGATGGCTCAGATTGTTAAGTGGTCTGGGAACATTTGTGTCGTTCCGAGGACCAAGGTTCGAGCCCTAGCCGTGCTCAGCTGAAATTAATTTTTGTTATTTGAATTTTGCCTTGTAAGGGCAGTGATTATTTGAAAGTAATTTTTAGTGATTATTTATGTTCTTTCGAGTCGAGCTATTTTTAGATAAACAACTAGATTCATTGGCATATTTAAATTGTTGGGATAAACAATATTTTACCTCTGTAATAATGAGTTGTGCGGTGGTCGAATATCCAATAGCGAGTTGTTTTGTAGACGAATATCCAAAAAGAAGTGATCGTTTGTTGTTGCGAAGTGGCGCTTTTTTGTTTACTAGTTAGAATTTGACATCAGTCACTACAAGAAAATTTGAAATTGATTTTAAAAGTTGAAACATACTTGTAACATTTTGCAAGGAAGACTGTACACACACTTTCATTAAAAGCTCGTGTATTATCCCCAAAATACCAACTAATGTGCGGTGCCGTTATATAGGACTATCCAAATTATGAGCCGATATTAACTGTATCTGGATTCTTTTCCAGTAAAATTTAGAGTATAATTTTTCCAGACCTTGATACAATTATTCTATTGTGTCAGGTACGATTTTGCAAAATGTAACGTAATTTCATTTAAAATGCATAAAGTTTATAATTTTTCTTAAATTTTTAAAAATTTAATTGTTAAAATTTAAAATTAACGTCAGATTAAAGTTCAGGATAATCCTTAGTAAAGGAAATTTACCCAGTAACATTTAGTATGTTTTCAACTCTAGCTACTTTTTTCCATCTCTTTTACACAGTTCACATTTTAAAACAATTTGTCTTAAGTGGTTTTACATGGAAGTCTACCACTTACCTTTACAACACTTTTTTAGCTGATGTATCAAAATCAGCAATACCGCAAACCATGTATATTTTAGTATAAATCGCATTTTATTTTTTAGTGATCGATTGTAGGTACATATGTATATATTTAAGTATATGTTCTAAGAAAAGTAAGATTTATGTATTATATATATTTTAATTATCTAACCCTTGGTGGAGAAATAAATGTTATCAAGTTATGTACACTATAGTACGTCATCTAAATAATTTTGGACGAAATTCACAGAATACATTAAGGTTATTTTCACAGGTTTTGAGAGATGTCAGCGGGTATTTGACAAAATTATTACCGCTTATTCTTAAATATAAATTTAACAAGTGAAAAAGTGTTAAGTTCGGCCGGGCCGAACTTTGTATACCCTCCACCATAGATATACTGACAGGTACTTGAAATAAAAATATAGGGAAAATACCAAAAAGTTGACCTTTATCGACATTTCCACAAACCGGTTATATAAACCACAATGTAAACTATAAAACAAATTTCAGAAAATTTTAATGGACAATTATTCTCTCAGCTTTATGGATAATGAGGGCATATACACTTTGACACGGTTAAAATGGTTCTAGATCCATGTTTCTTTGGATCAAATTTGTTTCAGAAAATTTCGATTTTATCCTAACTGTGGCCATCTTCCAAACTTAGTTCAAGTTCGAAGATGGGGAACATCGGTCCACTCCTTCTGACACCTCCCACACAGGGGCTAGGTCTAAATACGGGTTATAGTTCATATATAGTTCGTTATCGAACCGTACGTTCTAGTTTTTTATATCGATATCCTTCGCAGGTGAAATGATTACAACAGAGTGTTAGAACCAAACCCAAAACGCGGAAAAAACAGATAATTATATTAATATAACAAATGGGGTTATATGGGGACTACGCCTAAAAGGGGTTGACTATTAATAATTTTTGGTAGGGAGATTTGTTTCCATATACGGCTACAAAATACCAAATTTCAGTGATTTCGGTTGAAAAACGCGCTCAAGAACCTCCAAATGCCGAAATTGGGGGGTACCTTTATATGGGGGCTAACAGAAAAAAATTGACTTATATATATAATTTTTAGTGGAGATATTTGGTACCCAATAAGAACCCAATATACCAAATTTCAGCGAATTCGGTTGAAAAAGAACCCCAATATACCGAAAATTGGGGGTACCCTTATATGGGGGGCTACCAGAAAAAATGGACCTATATTCATAATTTTTTGTGGAGTGATTTGGAACCTATTTAGAACTCAAAGTATTAAATTACAGCCAATTTGGTGGAAAAATACGACCAAAACCCCCAAAATACTGCAAATTAGGAGGTACCGTTATATGGGGGCTACCGGAAAAAGTGGACCTATATTTATAATTTTTTGTGGCAACATTTAGTACCCAATAAGAACACAATGTACCAAATTTCAGCGACTTCGTTTAAAAACGCGCTCAAGAAGCCCAATATTCCGAAAACGTGGACCGATATATCCCATCTTCGAACTTGACCTGCCTGTAGACAAAAGACAATCCTATGCAAAATTTCAGCACCCTATCTAAATTCCTTCGGAAGATAGCGTGATTACAACAGACGGACGTACATGGCTAGATCGTCTTAGAATTTTACCCTGATCAAGAATATATATACTTTATAGGGTCGGAAATGAATATTTCGGTGAGTTACAAACGGAATGACAAAATTAATATACCCTCCATACTATGGTGGAGGCTATAATAACTCAATTTAGTAGTTTGAATAGTTTGCTATTTACATTTATTTCCCCAAATATATATTTTTTCCATTTTTCTTATTGGAAAATCAGCTAAAAATTCAAAATCATTTCATCTGCTCACTGCACACATTGATTAAAACTATAAAATTAAAAGTTGAGAAAAGAAACGATGTATGTTGTTTTTATCCCTTTGAGCCGATTTTTTCCGTAATCATGGAACGATTTTATGTGTTCAGATTTAATGCAACTGACCTAAACAGGATATGAAGAAAATCCAGACAACAAATGCAATATCGACGAAAAAATTATTCCTTGAAATTTTCAGTTCTTATAGCACCTAAACAGTATTTCATACCATACTATTGTGTTTTCGTGCGTTGTTTAAAATAAATGACATGACGCAAGAGACTTAACTTGCGATTTTCTGGGGTAAGTAAATGGGCTTTAAAAATACATGTTGCATTGTGTTCTTTATAAAACATTTTGTTGAGGTGGTTACCAAATTTAAGCAAGGTTTATACCTCAACTTCCTATATCGTTCACTGGAGTATAATGACACACGACAATTGCGTAACAATTCTCTAGAATTCTCTAAAATGTATATAACATATTTGTAAATAACGTTTTATTCAAATAGATTATAGCCAAATCTTTTAAGTATATAACTATCCAATATATATTTCGGCTGACATCTTATTATGTTCAGATCAGACAGAAATTGTGTAATGGATTTGAAAAATAAAATAAATTATACCTAGCTACATTTTTTACTTTAAACGCAAAATAATTTATTAGTAACAGTTGCGGAGCATAAGTAATAAAAGTAATATATAATAAGTAAGTATAAGTAATATAAGTAGTATAAGTAATATAAGTAGTATATGTAATATAAGTACAACAAAATAATAAAATAAGTAAAACAAAAAAAGCCGAAATATTGTAGATTTATATCTGTATATAAAATTGTAGTAAACAATTGTATTACCTTTTTTATTGCTGAAAGATGTCGATGTAGTTGGATGTAATCCAAGACAAACAAAAAGAAGAACAAAGCTAGCGATGGTGCTGAAAAGTGACGCTTAAACAAATGTCACTCATAAATTGACAGTACGTCCTTGTGATGAATATTACATGTTTGTACACGATAGTGTACTATTTACAAATTCATTTTGTCCAATTAAATCATTTATTTCAAAATTAGTGCTAAGGTACCGGAGATCTCTTCATGCTAAAGTCATCCAGTATGAAATCACATTGTACATACACAAGAACCATCCAAAGATGGTAAGTTGGGCCCATTGAACTTTCGGGTATACATCTGTACCCATACCTTTCGTAGTGCGAATTACAGATGCGACTACTATCTACATTATTTTTATGGGAAATGAATTGATCGACGATAGTTGGTCCTATTGTTAGAATAGGTTGGATTGCCATGCTATGAAACGTAGTTACATTCGACGAAGAAGCAGAGGGACGGACGATGGTTGCTACTTTAAGAAGTATACGGACCATTATTATTTTTTAGGAAGTTGGGCAGAAGGATGGAGCAGAGAGTGATCAATGCCATTGCATTGCATTCACGGAGCACGTAGTCCTAGTGCAAACAATTAGTACACGTTGAGTGTTTGGCCAAAGCAACATCAGAGCGCCCATTAGCACCACCCGGTGCGATTTCCCGTCGAGAAACTGGTGATTGAATTATACAACCGTGTAGCCTCATGACTTGGCATCATCATGGACGAAATTGGAGGACCAAACAGAACTTTTTGAATTTAAGGAACTATTTTTAAGTCATTATTTATACTCTTTCGAGTCGAGCTTAATGATCATAGTTTTGCAATGAAAAGGAAAGCCAGGAGAAGAACCTACCTACCCACCATTACGCGACACGTTACGCCGTTGATTAAGCAGTACAAAGGTCGTATGTTGATAACTTGTATTTATTCCGCCCTGATGCGAAACTTGCATATGCGAATTATTTTCAAATTTGTCAAAATTCGACATTTGTCTGCATTCTAGGAACAGTCCTTTTCAAAGCAGATTTTTTGTTGTAGCGATGGATAAATAATCCACTCACCTACAATTGCTTCCATGGTATACACATGGTATTGCGCAACCGTTTTGGAAGTGTGTTGATGGCTCAGAACGTTAAGTGATCTGGGAACATTTGTGTCGTTCGGAGGACCGATGTTCGAGCCCTACCCGTGCTCAGCTGAAATTTATTTTTTGTTATTTGAACTTTACCTTGTAAGGACAGTGATCATTTGAAAGTAATTTTAAGTGATTATTTATATTCTTTCGAGTCAAGCTATTTTTAGATAAACAACTAGATTCATTGGCATAATACGCATTTTTAAAATAAATACAAATAAACAAGTCGCTATGTTCGCCTAGTCCAAACTTTTTATACCCTCCATTATGAGGTGTAAATTAAAAATACCTGTTTGCGGAGGCAGTAAAGAGAAATAAAACAAAAGAATTTTAGTTTTAAATATTGTTGGGATAAACAATATTTTACCTTTGTAACAATGGTCGAATATCCAATAGCGAGTTGTTTTGTAGACGAATATCCAAAAAGAAATGATCGTTTGTTGTTGCGAAGTGGCGCTTTTTTGTTTACTAGTTAGAATTTGACATCAGTCACTACAAGAAAATTTGAAATTGATTTTAAAAGTTGAAACATACTTGTAACATTTTGCAAGGAAGACTGTACACACACTTTCATTAAAAGCTCGTGTATTATCCCCAAAATACCAACTAATGTGCGGTGCCGTTATATAGGACTATCCAAATTATGAGCCGATATTAACTGTATCTGGATTCTTTTCCAGTAAAATTTAGAGGATAATTTTTCCAGACCTTGATACAATTATTCTATTGTGTCAGGTACGATTTTGCAAAATGTAACGTAATTTAATTTTAAATGCATAAAGTTTATAATTTTTCTTAAATTTTTAAAAATTTAATTGTTAAAATTTAAAATTAACGTCAGATTAAAGTTCAGGATAATCCTTAGTAAAGGAAATTTACCCAGTAACATTTAGTATGTTTTCAACTCTAGCTACTTTTTTCCATCTCTTTTACACAGTTCACATTTTAAAACGATTTGTCTTAAGTGGTTTTACATGGAAGTCTACCACTTACCTTTACAACACTTTTTTAGCTGATATATCAAAATCAGCAATACCGCAAACCATGTATATTTTAGTATAAATCGCATTTTATTTTTTAGTGATCGATTGTAGGTACATATGTATATATTTAAGTATATGTTCTAAGAAAAGTAAGATTTATGTATTATATATATTTTAATTATCTAACCCTTGGTGGAGAAATAAATGTTATCAAGTTATGTACACTATAGTACGTCATCTAAATAATTTTGGACGAAATTCACAGAATACATTAAGGTTATTTTCACAGGTTTTGAGAGATGTCAGCGGGTATTTGACAAAATTATTACCGCTTATTCTTAAATATAAATTTAACAAGTGAAAAAGTGTTAAGTTCGGCCGGGCCGAACTTTGTATACCCTCCACCATAGATATACTGACAGGTACTTGAAATAAAAATATAGGGAAAATACCAAAAAGTTGACCTTTATCGACATTTCCACAAACCGGTTATATAAACCACAATGTAAACTATAAAACAAATTTCAGAAAATTTTAATGGACAATTATTCTCTCAGCTTTATGGATAATGAGGGCATATACACTTTGACACGGTTAAAATGGTTCTAGATCCATGTTTCTTTGGATCAAATTTGTTTCAGAAAATTTCGATTTTATCCTAACTGTGGCCATCTTCCAAACTTAGTTCAAGTTCGAAGATGGGGAACATCGGTCCACTCCTTCTGACACCTCCCACACAGGGGCTAGGTCTAAATACGGGTTATAGTTCATATATAGTTTGATTTCGGTTGAAAAACGCGCTCAAGAACCTCCAAATGCCGAAATTGGGGGGTACCTTTATATGGGGGCTAACAGAAAAAAATTGACTTATATATATAATTTTTAGTGGAGATATTTGGTACCCAATAAGAACCCAATATACCAAATTTCAGCGAATTCGTTTGAAAAACGCGATCAAGAACCCCAAAATACCGAAAATTGGGGGTACCCTTATATGGGGGGCTACCAGAAAAAATTTACCTATATTCATAATTTTTTGTGGAGTAATTTGTAACCCATTTAGAACTCAAAGTATTAAATAACAGCCAATTTGGTGGTAAAATACGATCAAAACCCAAAATACTGAAAATTAGGAGATACCGTTATATGGGGGCTACCAGAAAAAGTGGACCTATATTCATAATTTTTGTGGCGACATTTAGTACCCAATAAGAATCCAATGTACCAAATTTCAGCGAATTCAGTTGAAAAACGGGCTCAAGAACCCCAAAATTCCGAAAATTTGGGGGTATCCTTATATGGGAGCTATGCCTAAACGTGGACCGATATATCCCATCTTCGAACTTGACCTGCCTGCAGACAAAAGACAATCCTATGCAAAATTTCAGCACCCTATCTAAATTCCTTCGGAAGATAGCGTGATTACAACAGACGGACGTACATGGCTAGATCGTCTTAGAATTTTACCCTGATCAAGAATATATATACTTTATAGGGTCGGAAATGAATATTTCGGTGAGTTACAAACGGAATGACAAAATTAATATACCCTCCATACTATGGTGGAGTTCGGCCGGGCCGAACTTTGTATACCCTCCACCATAGATATACTGACAGGTACTTGAAATAAAAATATAGGGAAAATACCAAAAAGTTGACCTTTATCGACATTTCCACAAACCGGTTATATAAACCACAATGTAAACTATAAAACAAATTTCAGAAAATTTTAATGGACAATTATTCTCTCAGCTTTATGGATAATGAGGGCATATACACTTTGACACGGTTAAAATGGTTCTAGATCCATGTTTCTTTGGATCAAATTTGTTTCAGAAAATTTCGATTTTATCCTAACTGTGGCCATCTTCCAAACTTAGTTCAAGTTCGAAGATGGGGAACATCGGTCCACTCCTTCTGACACCTCCCACACAGGGGCTAGGTCTAAATACGGGTTATAGTTCATATATAGTTTGATTTCGGTTGAAAAACGCGCTCAAGAACCTCCAAATGCCGAAATTGGGGGGTACCTTTATATGGGGGCTAACAGAAAAAAATTGACTTATATATATAATTTTTAGTGGAGATATTTGGTACCCAATAAGAACCCAATATACCAAATTTCAGCGAATTCGTTTGAAAAACGCGATCAAGAACCCCAAAATACCGAAAATTGGGGGTACCCTTATATGGGGGGCTACCAGAAAAAATTTACCTATATTCATAATTTTTTGTGGAGTAATTTGTAACCCATTTAGAACTCAAAGTATTAAATAACAGCCAATTTGGTGGTAAAATACGATCAAAACCCAAAATACTGAAAATTAGGAGATACCGTTATATGGGGGCTACCAGAAAAAGTGGACCTATATTCATAATTTTTGTGGCGACATTTAGTACCCAATAAGAATCCAATGTACCAAATTTCAGCGAATTCAGTTGAAAAACGGGCTCAAGAACCCCAAAATTCCGAAAATTTGGGGGTACCCTTATATGGGAGCTATGCCTAAACGTGGACCGATATATCCCATCTTCGAACTTGACCTGCCTGCAGACAAAAGACAATCCTATGCAAAATTTCAGCACCCTATCTAAATTCCTTCGGAAGATAGCGTGATTACAACAGACGGACGTACATGGCTAGATCGTCTTAGAATTTTACCCTGATCAAGAATATATATACTTTATAGGGTCGGAAATGAATATTTCGGTGAGTTACAAACGGAATGACAAAATTAATATACCCTCCATACTATGGTGGAGGCTTTAATAACTCAATTTAGTATTTTGAATAGTTTGCTATTTACATTTATTTCCCCAAATATATATTTTTTCCATTTTTCTTATTGGAAAATCAGCTAAAAATTCAAAATCATTTCATCTGCTCACTGCACACATTGATTAAAACTATAAAATTAAAAGTTGAGAAAAGAAACGATGTATGTTGTTTTTATCCCTTTGAGCCGATTTTTTCCGTAATCATGGAACGATTTTATGTGTTCAGATTTAATGCAACTGACCTAAACAGGATATGAAGAAAATCCAGACAACAAATGCAATATCGACGAAAAAATTATTCCTTGAAATTTTCAGTTCTTATAGCACCTAAACAGTATTTCATACCATACTATTGTGTTTTCGTGCGTTGTTTAAAATAAATGACATGACGCAAGAGACTTAACTTGCGATTTTCTGGGGTAAGTAAATGGGCTTTAAAAATACATGTTGCATTGTGTTCTTTATAAAACATTTTGTTGAGGTGGTTACCAAATTTAAGCAAGGTTTATACCTCAACTTCCTATATCGTTCACTGGAGTATAATGACACACGACAATTGCGTAACAATTCTCTAGAATTCTCTAAAATGTATATAACATATTTGTAAATAACGTTTTATTCAAATAGATTATAGCCAAATCTTTTAAGTATATAACTATTCAATATATATTTCGGCTGACATCTTATTATGTTCAGATCAGACAGAAATTGTGTAATGGATTTGAAAAATAAAATAAATTATACCTAGCTACATTTTTTACTTTAAACGCAAAATAATTTATTAGTAACAGTTGCGGAGCATAAGTAATAAAAGTAATATATAATAAGTAAGTATAAGTAATATAAGTAGTAATATAAGTAGTATATGTAATATAAGTACAACAAAATAATAAAATAAGTAAAACAAAAAAAGCCGAAATATTGTAGATATATATCTGTATATAAAATTGTAGTAAACAATTGTATTACCTTTTTTATTGCTGAAAGATGTCGATGTAGTTGGATGTAATCCAAGACAAACAAAAAGAAGAACAAAGCTAGCGATGGTGCTGAAAAGTGACGCTTAAACAAATGTCACTCATAAATTGACAGTACGTCCTTGTGATGAATATTACATGATTGTACACGATAGTGTACTATTTACAAATTCATTTTTGTCCAATTAAATCATTTATTTCAAAATTAGTGCTAAGGTACCGGAGATCTCTTCATGCTAAAGTCATCCAGTATGAAATCACATTGTACATACACAAGAACCATCCAAAGATGGTAAGTTGGGCCCATTGAACTTTCGGGTATACATCTGTACCCATACCTTTCGTAGTGCGAATTACAGATGCGACTACTATCTACATTATTTTTTATGGGAAATGAATTGAGCGACGATAGTTGGTCCTATTGTTAGAATAGGTTGGATTGCCATGCTATGAAACGTAGTTACATTCGACGAAGAAGCAGAGGGACGGACGATGGTTGCTACTTTAAGAAGTATACGGACCATTATTATTTTTTAGGAAGTTGGGCAGAAGGATGGAGCAGAGAGTGATCAATGCCATTGCATTGCATTCACGGAGCACGTAGTCCTGCCTGCAGACAAAAGACAATCCTATGCAAAATTTCAGCACCCTATCTAAATTCCTTCGGAAGATAGCGTGATTACAACAGACGGACGTACATGGCTAGATCGTCTTAGAATTTTACCCTGATCAAGAATATATATACTTTATAGGGTCGGAAATGAATATTTCGGTGAGTTACAAACGGAATGACAAAATTAATATACCCTCCATACTATGGTGGAGGCTATAATAACTCAATTTAGTAGTTTGAATAGTTTGCTATTTACATTTATTTCCCCAAATATATATTTTTTCCATTTTTCTTATTGGAAAATCAGCTAAAAATTCAAAATCATTTCATCTGCTCACTGCACACATTGATAAAACTATAAAATTAAAATTTGAGAAAAGAAACGATGTATGTTGTTTTTATCCCTTTGAGCCGATTTTTTCCGTAATCATGGAACGATTTTATGTGTTCAGATTTAATGCAACTGACCTAAACAGGATATGAAGAAAATCCAGACAACAAATGCAATATCGACGAAAAAATTATTCCTTGAAATTTTCAGTTCTTATAGCACCTAAACAGTATTTCATACCATACTATTGTGTTTTCGTGCGTTGTTTAAAATAAATGACATGACGCAAGAGACTTAACTTGCGATTTTCTGGGGTAAGTAAATGGGCTTTAAAAATACATGTTGCATTGTGTTCTTTATAAAACATTTTGTTGAGGTGGTTACCAAATTTAAGCAAGGTTTATACCTCAACTTCCTATATCGTTCACTGGAGTATAATGACACACGACAATTGCGTAACAATTCTCTAGAATTCTCTAAAATGTATATAACATATTTGTAAATAACGTTTTATTCAAATAGATTATAGCCAAATCTTTTAAGTATATAACTATCCAATATATATTTCGGCTGACATCTTATTATGTTCAGATCAGACAGAAATTGTGTAATGGATTTGAAAAATAAAATAAATTATACCTAGCTACATTTTTTACTTTAAACGCAAAATAATTTATTAGTAACAGTTGCGGAGCATAAGTAATAAAAGTAATATATAATAAGTAAGTATAAGTAATATAAGTAGTATAAGTAATATAAGTAGTATATGTAATATAAGTACAACAAAATAATAAAATAAGTAAAACAAAAAAAGCCGAAATATTGTAGATTTATATCTGTATATAAAATTGTAGTAAACAATTGTATTACCTTTTTTATTGCTGAAAGATGTCGATGTAGTTGGATGTAATCCAAGACAAACAAAAAGAAGAACAAAGCTAGCGATGGTGCTGAAAAGTGACGCTTAAACAAATGTCACTCATAAATTGACAGTACGTCCTTGTGATGAATATTACATGATTGTACACGATAGTGTACTATTTACAAATTCATTTTTGTCCAATTAAATCATTTATTTCAAAATTAGTGCTAAGGTACCGGAGATCTCTTCATGCTAAAGTCATCCAGTATGAAATCACATTGTACATACACAAGAACCATCCAAAGATGGTAAGTTGGGCCCATTGAACTTTCGGGTATACATCTGTACCCATACCTTTCGTAGTGCGAATTACAGATGCGACTACTATCTACATTATTTTTTATGGGAAATGAATTGAGCGACGATAGTTGGTCCTATTGTTAGAATAGGTTGGATTGCCATGCTATGAAACGTAGTTACATTCGACGAAGAAGCAGAGGGACGGACGATGGTTGCTACTTTAAGAAGTATACGGACCATTATTATTTTTTAGGAAGTTGGGCAGAAGGATGGAGCAGAGAGTGATCAATGCCATTGCATTGCATTCACGGAGCACGTAGTCCTGCCTGCAGACAAAAGACAATCCTATGCAAAATTTCAGCACCCTATCTAAATTCCTTCGGAAGATAGCGTGATTACAACAGACGGACGTACATGGCTAGATCGTCTTAGAATTTTACCCTGATCAAGAATATATATACTTTATAGGGTCGGAAATGAATATTTCGGTGAGTTACAAACGGAATGACAAAATTAATATACCCTCCATACTATGGTGGAGGCTATAATAACTCAATTTAGTAGTTTGAATAGTTTGCTATTTACATTTATTTCCCCAAATATATATTTTTTCCATTTTTCTTATTGGAAAATCAGCTAAAAATTCAAAATCATTTCATCTGCTCACTGCACACATTGATAAAACTATAAAATTAAAAGTTGAGAAAAGAAACGATGTATGTTGTTTTTATCCCTTTGAGCCGATTTTTTCCGTAATCATGGAACGATTTTATGTGTTCAGATTTAATGCAACTGACCTAAACAGGATATGAAGAAAATCCAGACAACAAATGCAATATCGACGAAAAAATTATTCCTTGAAATTTTCAGTTCTTATAGCACCTAAACAGTATTTCATACCATACTATTGTGTTTTCGTGCGTTGTTTAAAATAAATGACATGACGCAAGAGACTTAACTTGCGATTTTCTGGGGTAAGTAAATGGGCTTTAAAAATACATGTTGCATTGTGTTCTTTATAAAACATTTTGTTGAGGTGGTTACCAAATTTAAGCAAGGTTTATACCTCAACTTCCTATATCGTTCACTGGAGTATAATGACACACGACAATTGCGTAACAATTCTCTAGAATTCTCTAAAATGTATATAACATATTTGTAAATAACGTTTTATTCAAATAGATTATAGCCAAATCTTTTAAGTATATAACTATCCAATATATATTTCGGCTGACATCTTATTATGTTCAGATCAGACAGAAATTGTGTAATGGATTTGAAAAATAAAATAAATTATACCTAGCTACATTTTTTACTTTAAACGCAAAATAATTTATTAGTAACAGTTGCGGAGCATAAGTAATAAAAGTAATATATAATAAGTAAGTATAAGTAATATAAGTAGTATAAGTAATATAAGTAGTATATGTAATATAAGTACAACAAAATAATAAAATAAGTAAAACAAAAAAAGCCGAAATATTGTAGATTTATATCTGTATATAAAATTGTAGTAAACAATTGTATTACCTTTTTTATTGCTGAAAGATGTCGATGTAGTTGGATGTAATCCAAGACAAACAAAAAGAAGAACAAAGCTAGCGATGGTGCTGAAAAGTGACGCTTAAACAAATGTCACTCATAAATTGACAGTACGTCCTTGTGATGAATATTACATGATTGTACACGATAGTGTACTATTTACAAATTCATTTTTGTCCAATTAAATCATTTATTTCAAAATTAGTGCTAAGGTACCGGAGATCTCTTCATGCTAAAGTCATCCAGTATGAAATCACATTGTACATACACAAGAACCATCCAAAGATGGTAAGTTGGGCCCATTGAACTTTCGGGTATACATCTGTACCCATACCTTTCGTAGTGCGAATTACAGATGCGACTACTATCTACATTATTTTTTATGGGAAATGAATTGAGCGACGATAGTTGGTCCTATTGTTAGAATAGGTTGGATTGCCATGCTATGAAACGTAGTTACATTCGAAGCAGAGGGACGGACGATGGTTGCTACTTTAAGAAGTATACGGACCATTATTATTTTTTAGGAAGTTGGGCAGAAGGATGGAGCAGAGAGTGATCAATGTCATTGCATTGCATTCACGGAGCACGTAGTCCTAGTGCAAACAATTAGTACACGTTGAGTGTTTGGCCAAAGCAACATCAGAGCGTCCATTAGCACCACCCGGTGCGATTTCCCGTCGAGGAACTGGTGATTGAATTATACAACCGTGTAGCCTCATGACTTGGCATCATCATGGACGAAATTGGAGAACCAAACAGAACTTTTTGAATTTAAGGAACTATTTTTAAGTCATTATTTATACTCTTTCGAGTCGAGCTTAATGATCATAGTTTTGCAATGAAAAGGAAAGCCAGGAGAAGAACCTACCTACCCACCATTACGCGACACGTTACGCCGTTGATTAAGCAGTACAAAGGTCGTATGTTGATAACTTGTATTTATTCCGCCCTGATGCGAAACTTGCATATGCGAATTATTTTCAAATTTGTCAAAATTCGACATTTGTCTGCATTCTAGGAACAGTCCTTTTCAAAGCAGATTTTTTGTTGTAGCGATGGATAAATAATCCACTCACCTACAATTGCTTCCATGGTATACACATGGTATTGAGCAACCGTTTTGGAAGTGTGTTGATGGCTCAGAACGTTAAGTGATCTGGGAACATTTGTGTCGTTCGGAGGACCGATGTTCGAGCCCTACCCGTGCTCAGCTGAAATTTATTTTTTGTTATTTGAACTTTACCTTGTAAGGACAGTGATCATTTGAAAGTAATTTTAAGTGATTATTTATATTCTTTCGAGTCAAGCTATTTTTAGATAAACAACTAGATTCATTGGCATAATACGCATTTTTAAAATAAATACAAATAAACAAGTCGCTATGTTCGCCTAGTCCAAACTTTTTATACCCTCCATTATGAGGTGTAAATTAAAAATACCTGTTTGCGGAGGCAGTAAAGAGAAATAAAACAAAAGAATTTTAGTTTTAAATATTAAATATTGTTGGGATAAACAATATTTTACCTTTGTAACAATGGTCGAATATCCAATAGCGAGTTGTTTTGTAGACGAATATCCAAAAACAAGTGATCGTTTGTTGTTGCAAGATGGCGCTTTTTTTACTAGTTAGAATTTGACATAAGTCACTACAAGAAAATTTGAAATTGATTTTAAAAGTTGAAACATATTTGTAACATTTTGGAAGGAAGATTGTACACATACTTACATTAAAAGCTCGTGCATTATCCCTAAATACCAACTAATGTGCGGTGCTGTTATATAGGCCTATCCAAATTATGGGGCGATATAAATATCTGGATATCTGGATTCTTTTCCAGTCCGTCTTTCAGACGGTAATACAATTATTCTATTGTCTCAGGTAAGATTTTGCAAAATATAACGTAATTTAATTTAAAATGCATAAAATTTGTAATTTTTTTTTAATTTTTAAAAATTTAATTATTAAAATTTAAAATTAACGGCAGATTAAAATTCAGGATAATCCTTAGTAAAGGAAATTTACCCAGCAACATTTAGTATATTCTCAACTCTAGCTACTTTTTTCCATCTCTTTTACACAGTTTGCATTTTAAAGCTATTTGTCTTAAGTGGTTTTACATGGAAAAAATGCAAAATCATTTCACCTGCTCACTGCAAACATTGATTAAAACCATAAAATTAAAGTTGAAAAAAAAAAAACGATGTATGTTGTTTTTAAGCCTTTTAGCCGATTTTTTCCCTAATCATGGAACGATTTTATGTGTTAAGATTTAATGCAACTGACCTAAACAGGATATTAAGAAAAATCCAGATAACAAATGCATCGACGAAAAAATTATTCCTTGAAATTTTTAGTTCTTATAGCACCTAAGCAGTATTGCATACTATTGTGTTTTCGTGCGTTGTTTAAAATAAATGACATTTAGGAATGTGAAGTAAATGACGCTAGATAATTAACTTCTGATTTTCTGGGGTAAGTAAATGGGCTCTAAAAGCACATGTTGTTAAAATACATGTTGCATTTTGTTCTTTATAAAACATTTTGTTGAGTTGGTTACCAAATTTAAGCAAGGTTTATACCTCAACTTCCCATTTCGATCACTTGAGTTTAATAACACACGACAATTGTATAACAATTCTCGAGAATTTATTTACCATATTTGTAAATAACGTTTTATTCAAATAGATTATAGCCAAATCCTTTAAGTATATTAATATCCAATATATTTCGGCTGACGTCTTATTATGCTCAGTTCAGACAGAAATTGTGTAAGGGATTTGAAAAATAAAATAAATTATATCTACCTACATTTTTACGTTGAACGCAAAATAATTCATCAGTAACAGTTGCGGAGCATAAGTGGAGAAAACAAAAGTACTACAAAAAAAGAAAATAAGTGAAACATACAAAAGCCGAAATATTGTAGATTTATACCTGTATATAAAATTGTGGTAAACAATTGTATTATCTTTTTTATTGTTGAGAGATGTCGATGTAGTTGGATGTAATCCAAGACAAACAAAAAGAAGAACAAAGCTAGCGATGGTGTTGAAAAGTCGCGCTCAAACAAATGTCACTCATAAATTGGCAGTACGTCTTTGTGATGAATATTACATGTCTGTACACGATAGTTCGTTGCAGATATCTTCCTACGTTGCACTGTAAATCAGTTACAACTATTTACAAATTAATTTTTGTCCAATTAAATCATTTATTTAATTGGACAAAGATCTCTTCATGCTAAAGTCATCCAGTATGAAATCACATTGGACATACACAAGAACCATCCAAAGATGTTAAGATGGGCTCATGGAACTTTCGTGTAAACATCTGCAGCCATACCTTTCGTAGTACTCCTTTAAAATTCCGAAGGCATATTTTGTTGAATACAATAGGCGGGCTAAATTGGTAACCGATGCGGACACAAACAATTGTTGGGTGGAGCGAAGGTCGAAACCAGTGTAAATTGGGCAAACTGGTCTGGCTCGATTGGAATGGAATTTATTCGCAACGACTGGACCAGCGAATTGCAGATGCGACTAATACCTACATTATTTTTTATGGGAAATGAATTGAGCGACGATAGTTGGTCCTATTGTTAGAATAGGTTGGATTGTCATGCTATGAAACGACGGAGAGGCAGAGGACGGACGTTGGTTGCTACTTGAAGACGTAGACGGACGAGCTTGTACTGTGAACAAATCTAAAAATTAATGATACTACTCGTAAAGCCTTGTCTAACACGAAAATATTCTAAAATAGAGGTGTGCAAAAAGAGAGGAGAGTAATGCAGAAACCGCCACATGAAATGTCTTACAAAAAGAGAACGATACAGGTAAACAAGGCACCAGTTCCCACGCTTGCTTAGCATTATTCTAAAACATCAACGAAATTTTCAAAGAATGAAAAATTACTTGCACGAATTTCTACATCCGTATCAAGAACGAACAGGTTGCCCAGCTTCCATTAAGAACTGTTAAAACGGTGCCAATGTGGCCGGTATCACCAAATTTTAGAAAAAGCCATTTCAGTCCGCGCTTTCCTAATCAGCAGGATTATGTTCTGAAGGTACATGATGCCAAATATTTGAAACAATGTTGTCCTATATTCTGGAAATACTGGTTATGTTTTGCAATGTAATATATTATGTTTGGCCATGATGGGTGTGGCGTATAATATAATATAAAAATACCTGTTTAAGGAGACAGTAAAAGAAGTAAACCAAAAGAGAAAACAAAAGAATTTTAGTTTTAAATATTAAACATTGTTGGGATAAACAATATTTTACATTTGTAATAATGAGTTCTGCGGTGGACGAATATCCAATAGCAAGTTGTTTTGTAGACGAATATCCAAAAACAAGTGATCGTTTGTTGTTGCAAAGTGGCGCTTTTTTGTTTACTAGTTAGAATTTGACATCAGTCATTTTGTGCGAATACACAAAGTTGTATTTTTGCTAGCGATCTGCAAACTCTAACTACATGAAAAATTTGAAATTGATTTTAAAAGTTCAAACAAAATTGTAACATTGTGGAAGGACAATTTTACACACAGTTTCATTAAAAGCTCGTGCATTATAACCAAAATACCAACTTATGTGCGGTGTCTTTTTATATCCGAATTGTGGGCTGATATTATCTGTATCCGGATTCTTTTCCAGCAAAAGTTAGTGGATAATTTTTTCCAAACCGTAATACAATTATTCTATTGCTTCAGGTAAGATTTTGCAAAATATAACGTAATTTCGTTTAAAATGCATGAAATTTATTATTTTTTTAAATTATTAAAAATTTGATTATTAAAACTTAAAACTAACGGCAGATTAAAATACTGGATATTGCTTAGTCAAGGAAATTTACCCAGCAACATTTAGTATGTTACCAACTCTAGCAACTTCATTTCCATCTCTTTTACACAGTTCACATTCTAAAACAATTCTCTTAAGTGGTTTTAAATTCTCTTAAGTGGAAGTCTATATACTGAGACCACTTACCTTTGCATGTAATTTTAGTAACCATGTATATTTTAGTATAAATCGCATTTTATATTTAAGTTATCGATTGTAGGTACATATGTATATATTTAAGTATATAAGTATATATTTTTCCATTTTTCTTATTATTTCGGCTAAAAATGCAAAATCATTTCAACTGCTCACTGCACACATTGATTAAAACCATAAAATTAAAAGTTGAGAAAAGAAACGATGTATGTTGTTTTTAACCCGTTGAGGCGATTTTTTCCGTAATCATGGAACGATTTTATGTGTTCAGATTTAATGCAACTGAGCTAAACAGGATATGAGGAAAAATCCAGATTACAAATGCAATATCAACGAAGAAATTATTTGTTGTAATTTTTAGTTCTTATAGCACCTAAACAGTATTGCATACAATATTATTGTGTTTTCGTGCGTTGTTTAAAATAAATGGCATTTAGGAATAGGAAGTAAATGACGCAAGAGACTTAACTTCTGATTTTCTGGGGTAAACAAATGGGCTTTAAAAATACATGTTGTTAAAATACATGTTGCATTGTGTTCTTTATAAAACAGTTTGTTAAGTTGGTTACCAAATTTAAGCAAGGTTTATACCTCAACTCCCCATTTTGTTCACTTGAGTATAATAACACACGACAATTGTATAACAATTCTCGAGAATTTATTTACCATATTTGTAAATAACGTTTTATTCAAATAGATTATAGCCAAATCCTTTAAGTATATTAATATCCAATATATTTCGGCTGACGTCTTATTATGCTCAGTTCAGACAGAAATTGTGTAAGGGATTTGAAAAATGAAATAAATTATATCTACCTAAATTTTTACGTTGAACGCAAAATAATTCATCAGTAACAGTTGCGGAGCATAAGTGGAGAAAACAAAAGTACTACAAAAAAGAAAATAAGTGAAACATACAAAAGCCGAAATATTGTAGATTTATACCTGTATATAAAATTGTGGTAAACAATTGTATTACCTTTTTTATTGTTGAGAGATGTCGATGTAGTTGGATGTAATCCAAGACAAACAAAAAGAAGAACAAAGCTAGCGATGGTGTTGAAAAGTCGCGCTCAAACAAATGTCACTCATAAATTGACAGTACGTCTTTGTGATGAATATTACATGTCTGTACACGATAGTTCGTTGCAGATATCTTCCTACGTTGCACTGTAAATCAGTTACAACTATTTACAAATTAATTTTTGTCCAATTAAATCATTTATTTAATTGGACAAAGATCTCTTCATGCTAAAGTCATCCAGTATGAAATCACATTGGACATACACAAGAACCATCCAAAGATGTTAAGTTGGGCTCATGGAAGTTTCGTGTAAACATCTGCAGCCATACCTTTCGTAGTACTCCTTTAAAATTCCGAAGGCATATTTTGTTGAATACAATAGGCGGGCTAAATTGGTAACCGATGCGGACACAAACAATTGTTGGGTGGAGCGAAGGTCGAAAAAAGTGTAAATTGGGCAAACTGGTCTGGCTCGATTGGAATGGAATTTATTCGCAACGACTGGACCAGCGAATTGCAGATGCGACTAATACCTACATTATTTTTTATGGGAAATGAATTGAGCGACGATAGTTGGTCCTATTGTTAGAATAGGTTGGATTGTCATGCTATGAAACGACGGAGAGGCAGAGGACGGACGTTGGTTGCTACTTGAAGACGTAGACGGACGAGCTTGTACTGTGAACAAATCTAAAAATTAATGATACTACTCGTAAAGCCTTGTCTAACACGAAAATATTCTAAAATAGTGGTGTGCAAAAAGAGAGGAGAGTAATGCAGAAACCGCCACATGAAATGTCTTAGAAAAAGAGAACGATACAGGTAAACAAGGCACCAGTTCCCACGCTTGCTTAGCATTATTCTAAAACATCAACGAAATTTTCAAAGAATGAAAAATGACTTGCACGAATTTCTACATCCGTATCAAGAACGAACAGGTTGCCCAGCTTCCATTAAGAACTGTTAAAACGGTGCCAATGTGGCCGGTATCACCAAATTTTAGAAAAAGCCATTTCAGTCCGCGCTTTCCTAATCAGCAGGATTATGTTCTGAAGGTACATGATGCCAAATATTTGAAACAATGTTGTCCTATATTCTGGAAATACTGGTTATGTTTTGCAATGTAATATATTATGTTTGGCCATGATGGGTGTGGCGTATAATATAATATAAAAATACCTGTTTACGGAGACAGTAAAAGAAGTAAACCAAAAGAGAAAACAAAAGAATTTTAGTTTTAAATATTAAACATTGTTGGGATAAACAATATTTTACATTTGTAATAATGAGTTCTGCGGTGGACGAATATCCAATAGCAAGTTGTTTTGTAGACGAATATCCAAAAACAAGTGATCGTTTGTTGTTGCAAAGTGGCGCTTTTTTGCTTACTAGTTAGAATTTGACATCAGTCATTTTGTGCGAATACACAAAGTTGTATTTTTGCTAGCGATCTGCAAACTCTAACTACATGAAAAATTTGAAATTGATTTTAAAAGTTCAAACAAAATTGTAACATTGTGGAAGGACAATTTTACACACAGTTTCATTAAAAGCTCGTGCATTATAACCAAAATACCAACTTATGTGCGGTGTCTTTTTATATCCGAATTGTGGGCTGATATTATCTGTATCCGGATTCTTTTCCAGCAAAAGTTAGTGGATAATTTTTTCCAAACCGTAATACAATTATTCTATTGCTTCATGTAAGATTTTGCAAAATATAACGTAATTTCGTTTAAAATGCATGAAATTTATTATTTTTTTAAATTATTAAAAATTTGATTATTAAAACTTAAAACTAACGGCAGATTAAAATACTGGATATTGCTTAGTCAAGGAAATTTACCCAGCAACATTTAGTATGTTACCAACTCTAGCAACTTCATTTCCATCTCTTTTACACAGTTCACATTCTAAAACAATTCTCTTAAGTGGTTTTAAATTCTCTTAAGTGGAAGTCTATATACTGAGACCACTTACCTTTGCAACATTGTATACCATGTAATTTTAGTAACCATGTATATTTTAGTATAAATCGCATTTTATATTTAAGTTATCGATTGTAGGTACATATGTATATATTTAAGTATATAAGTATATATTTTTTCCATTTTTCTTATTATTTCGGCTAAAAATGCAAAATCATTTCAACTGCTCACTGCACACATTGATTAAAACCATAAAATTAAAAGTTGAGAAAAGAAACGATGTATGTTTTTAACCCGTTGAGGCGATTTTTTCCGTAATCATGGAACGATTTTATGTGTTCAGATTTAATGCAACTGAGCTAAACAGGATATGAGGAAAAATCCAGATTACAAATGCAATATCAACAAAAAAATTATTTGTTGTAATTTTTAGTTCTTATAGCACCTAAACAGTATTGCATACAATATTATTGTGTTTTCGTGCGTTGTTTAAAATAAATGGCATTTAGGAATAGGAAGTAAATGACGCAAGAGACTTAACTTCTGATTTTCAGGGGTAAACAAATGGGCTTTAAAAATACATGTTGTTAAAATACATGTTGCATTGTGTTCTTTATAAAACAGTTTGTTAAGTTGGTTACCAAATTTAAGCAAGGTTTATACCTCAACTCCCCATTTCGTTCACTTGAGTATAATAACACACGACAATTGTATAACAATTCTCTAGTATTGGCCTCAGTACTCATAATTGTAATAAAAACCAATTTATTTACCACATTTGTAAACAACGTTTTATTCAAATAGGTTAAAGCCAAATCCTTTAAGTATATAATTATCCAATATATATTTCGGCTGACGTCTTATTATGTTCAGTTCAGACAGAAGTTATGTAAAGGATTTGAAAAATAAAATTAATTATACATATCGACATTTGTTCCTTTGAACGCAAAATTATTCATTAGTAACAGTTGCGGAGCATAAGCGGAGAAAATAAAAGTACAACAAAAAAAGAAAATAAGTAAAACATACACAAGTCGAATTATTGTAGATTTATATTTGTATATAAAATTGTCATAAACAATATTACTAGCTTTTCGATTGTTGAGGGATGTCAATGTAGTTGGGTGTAATCCAAGAGAAACAAAAAGAACAACAAAGCTAGCGATGGTGTTGAAAAGTGGCGCTTAAACAAATGTCACTCATAAATTGACAGTAGGTCTTTGTGATGAATATTACATGTTTGTACACTATATTTCGTGGCAGATATCTTCCTATGTTGAACTGTAAATTAGTTACAACTATTTACAAATTCATTTTTGTCCAATTCAATCATTATTTCAAAATTAGTTCTAAGGCACGGCCGAGTTATTCTGGCTAAAGTCACCCAGTATGAAATCACATTGGACATAGACAGGAACCATACAAATATGGTCAGTTGGGCCCATGGAACCTTCGTGTATATACACCCATCACCACTGCAACAAGGGACGATTAAAAAAATTAGTTATGCAAGCATACTTTTCGTACTGCTCCTTTAAAGTTCGTTGGGTGGAGCATAGGTCGAAACCAGTCAAAATGCTCTGGCCCGATTGGAATGGAATTTAGTAGCAACGACTGGTCCAGCGAATTGCAGATGCGCCTCCTACTTACTTACTTAGCTGGCTTGTTACGGAACGGTTGTTCGACTAAACATGCATCTCTCTATTGGTACTAAATGCAAATGTTTTTATAACTATTTTTTATAACTATTCCGTGGAGAAATTATTCCTGCTCAAGAGAATATTCTTTCCTCACTTCGCCAGCAGTTAACCATCCCAGCTTTTGCAGAAAAAATCCAGTTTGGCATTTTCATTCTTGTCCATTCGTATCGGATATTTGGATAGCTGTTCCGAAAATTATCCTACAAATTCCATTTTTTACTTCTTCAATTTCATTTAAAAGCAAGGTAAGTTTGTGCTTTGTATTCCAAATTCTCTGTGGTGTTAAAGTTTTGCCGACGGCAATTGGTTTTTACAACTACATTATAAATTTCTGTAGTTTTCTTTCTAAATAACACCACACATTCGTAATTTTATTCATTGAAAAAAAAAATGTGGAACATTCAATTACAATATTTACAAACTATAATTTTCATTATTTAGTTCAATTTATATTATTTTCCCATTAATATATATTTCAAAATATTTATATTTATTGTTTAAAAAAATATTTAATTTTTTCCTATTCGCAACAGTGTGTTTGCTTCAATTATTCTTTCCTTTTTTACAGCGAGATTTTGGTACTAATTCTTTTTATACGTGTTTGCTGGTGTGTTATTTTCATATTTTCGATCATTACATCTCCTTACTACAGTAGTTGTTATTGTTACAGATCTCCCTACATTCGTCCCATTAGCACAACTGTGTGTTTTCACTCAACAGTAATAAAGGTATTCTATTTACATGTACGTACCGTCGTTCCTTTTATATGTTCGCACTGTAACTTGTTTGCGACATTCGTATATTAGTATTTTTTTCGAACATATATAAAAGTAGTTGATGCTGTACTTTCTTCTTTCTAATTTTTAGTTCATTTTACTGCCGCTAGGGTGCGCTGTTCATATAAGGAAATTCGTAGAAAACTTTGATTTTTCGAGATGTATCCAAATATTTCTGATTGTTCTTGGACATTTACATATTGTAATCCTGTACTTCGACTGTGATCAAAATATTTTCAGTATTATTCTAATTTATTCCAGTTTTTCTTTGATTTTTCGTAGACATTAAAATGCATTTATTTCCTTCCGTTGATTTATCCATTGTGCATTCCTTTACCACTAGGTGGCGCTGTACAAGGAAGGAAATACAAAGAAAAACGTATTTTTTAACCAATTTTTAGATATTTTGAACGCATTTGCTTGGGAAATTATCCAGTTTCCTCCCGTTTTCACTGTTCTACTATATTTAGAACAAGAAATTATCTACTAGTTTCTTGTTCTAAATCAATTTTCATTAACTTTTACTGAGCTATAATGTCCTTGGGAGCCTTCATTCGTCAAGCTGATCGTCTGGTCACCTTCAATGCCGAATTAGTGGGTGGTAATGTTCCCATGACGTCTGCCCAATTCATAAAGATACATATTTCGGAAGTTAAATCCTTATGGGCAGACATCAAATCAGCGTGTAACCAATTTATGTCCGATCAAGCTAGCGAAGAACAGAACGAAGAACTGAAGACGCAGAGGTCGCCTCGAAGCTCGAGACATTCCAGGGCAAATACAATAGTGTCTATATCACTTATTGCGAGTGCTTGGCTCGCCTTACACACATCTCTGAGGATTTCCAAAGGCATAAAGTTCCTAAAGAGCCTTCTGTTTCACCTTCGAACCCTTCGTGCCAGAGTCCTAATTCTATAATCCATAATGATCACGGTTCGAATTATTCGTTCAATCTGCCTCCATGCGATGCAGAAGTCTTTAACGGGGATTATACGTCATGGCCCACGTTCCGAGATATGTTCAGAGTTAAAAGTTCTAAATTTTCCTTTTATTAAGTCCGAGTCAGCGAGTGCAATTAAGTAATTGCAACGCGACATAAATTCTTGTATTGCTTCGTTATCTCTGTACGATATCGACGTTAGAAGTTGGGATCCAATATTTGTTTTACTTTGTTCAAATCGTCTTCCTGACTCAACTCTGAAGCTTTGGGAACAAGGTTTGGCAGACAAGACTGCTATTCCAAAGTAGGCCGACCTTGGCATTTTCATTCTGGTTTATTGGTACCGGATATTTGGCTAGCTGTTCCGAAAATTATTCTACAAATTCCATTTGTACTTCTTCAATTTCATCTAAAAGCAAGGTAATTTTGTGCTTTAGATTTCTAAAGTTAACAATAGTGCATAATTCTCTGTGGTGTTTAAGTGCGATTTGCCGACGACAATTGGTTTTTAATGTTTTTAAAGCGCGCAGTGTTTTACAACTACATTATAAATTTCTGTAGTTTTCTTTTTCAATAACATCACACATTTGTAATTTATATTATTTTCCTATTAATATTTATTTCAAAGTGTTTAACAAATATTTATTTTTTTCCTATTCGTGACAGTGTTTTTGCTTCTATTATTCTTTCCTTTTTTCTTTTTTACCGTGATATTTTAGTACTAATTCTTTTTATACGTGTTTGTTGGTGTGTTATTTACCTATTTTCGATAATTACATCTCCTTACTACAGTCGTTGTTGTTGTTACAGATCTCCCTACATTCGTCTCTTTAGAAAAATAACTACTCGTTCTCATATAACACACCGCCATACGCATATTCTATTATTCGGTCATCCAACGACCAGCTTTAATTACGGCAGTCGTTGTTATTGTTAGCAATATAACTGTCGTAGCCGCCTTAGCCGGAGCACTGCTTGTTCTCACTTGCTTGGTGGCCGTTGTTGCTTTGTTTGTTCATGCGGTCAGCCAACCACCAGCGTTCTCTTACGTGTGTTTTCACTCAACAGTAATGAAGGTATTCTCTTTACATGTACGTGCACCCTATCGTCGTTCCTTTTTTATGTTGGAACTGTAACCTGTTTTTCTTTGGTTTTTCTTAGACATTCACCAACTGAATTTATTTCCTTACGTTGTTTTATCCATTGTGCATTCCTTTACCACTAGGTGGCGCTGTACAAAGAAGAAAATACAAAGAAAAACGTATTTTCTCGACCACTTTTTAGATATTTTGAACGCATTAGCTTGGGAAATTATCCTATTTCCTCCCGTTCTCACTGTTCTTCGTTTATTGTCTACTGGTTTTTTGTTCTAAATAAATTTTCATTAACTTTTACTGAGCGATAATGTCCTTGGGAGTCTTCATTCGTCAAGCTGATCGTGTGGTCACCTTCAATGCCGAAGTAGTCGGTGGAAATGTTCCCATGACGTCTGCCCATTTCATAAAAATACATATTTCGGATGTTAAATCCTTATGGGCAGACATCAAATCAGTGTATGACCAATTTATGTCCGATCGAGCTTGCGAAGAACTGAAGATGCAGAGGCCAAATCGAAGCTCGAGACATTCCAGGCCAAATACAATAGTCCATAAATCACTTATTGCGAGTGCTTGGCTCGCCAGTTGTCTGAGGCTATCCGAAGGCAAACAGTTCCTAAAGAGCCTTTTGTTTCACCTGAACTCTTCGTCCAGAGTCCTAATTCTATAATCCCTAATGATCACGGTTCAAATTATTCGTTCAATCTGGCTTCATGCGATGCAGAAGTCTTTAACTGGGATTATATGCCATGGCCCACGTTCCGAGATATGTACTCAGCCGTGTACATAAAAAAATCTAGGCTCAGTCCAGTCGAACGATTGCTTCATTTGTCTCAGAAGACTAAAAGCGAAGCTAGAGATATTGTTCAACATTCACCTTTGACAAATAAAGGTTTTCAACTGGCTGGAAAAGGTTTTTGCGATCGTTTCGAAACTAAGCGAATTCTTGTTAATTACCAGTTTAAAGTTATTTTTAATCTTCCTCTTATTAAGTCCGAGTCAGCGAGTGCAATTAAGTCATTGGAACGCGACATAAATTCTTGCATTGCTGCGTTATCTCTGTACGATATTGACGTTAGAAGTGGGGATCCAATATTTGTTTTCCTTTGTTCAAATCGTCTTCCTGACTCAACTCTGACGTTTTGGAACACGGTTTGGCTGACAAGACTGCTATTACAAAGTGGGGTGACCTTGGCATTTTCAATCTGGTCCATTCGGACCGGATGTTTGGATAGCTGTTCCGAAAATTATCCTACAAATTCCATTTTTTACTTCTTCAATTTCATCTAAAAGCAAGGTAAGTTTGTGCTTTTTTAAAGCGCGCAGTGTTTCACAACTACATTATAAATTTCTGTAGTTTTGTTTTTTAATAACAACACAGATTCGTAATTTTATTCATTACAAAAATATTATATGTATTGTTTAGTTCAGTTTAGATTATTTATTTATTCCTATTAATATTTATCAAAGTGTTTAAAAAAAAATATGTAATTTTTTCCTATTTGCGACAGTGTGTTTGCTTCTATTATTCTTTCCATTTTTTTTTACCGCGAGATTTTAGCACTAATATTTTTATACGTGATTGTTGGTGTTTTATTTTCCTATTTTCGATAATTACATCTCCTTACTACAGTAGTTGTTGTTGTTACAGATCTCCCTACATACGTCTCTTTGGAACCATAACTACTCGTTCTCATAATTTTTTTTTTATTTTTTCTTGTTGGGCTGTTCGTTTGTTCGGTCATCCAACAACCAGCGTTCATTACGGCAGTTGTTTCTGTTGTTAGAGATCTAACTGCCGTAGCCGCCTTAGCCTGAGCACTGCTTGTTCTCACACAACACACATACATTTATTCTGCTGTTGCTTGGTGGCCGCTGTTGGTTTGTTTGTTCGTGCGGTCAGTCCACCACCAGCGTTCTCTTACGTGTGTTTTCACTCAACAGTATTAAAGGTATTCTCTTTACATGTACGTGCTGTACTTCTTCTTTCTAATTTTTAGTTCATAATACTGCCGCTAGGGTACGCTGTTCATATAAGGAAATTCGTAGAAAAACTTGATTTTTGGAGATTTATCCAAGTATTTCTGATTGTCCTTGGATATTTACATATTGTAATCCTGTATTTCGACTGTGATCAAAATATTTTCAGTATTATTCTAATTTATTCCAGTTTTTCTTTGGTTTTTCGTAGACATTCAAATGCATTTATTTCCTTCCGTTGATTTATCCATTGTGCATTCCTTTACCACTAGGCGGCACTGTACAAAGAAGAAAATGTACAAAGAAGATATTTTGAACGCATTTGTGTGGGAAGTTATCCTATTTCCTCCCGTTCTCAGTGTTCTTCGTTTATTATCTACTAGTTTCTTGTTCTAAATCAATTTGCATTACCTTTTACAGAGCGTCACTTTCAAAGGCGATGTAGTCGGTGGTAATGCTCCCATGACGTCAGCCCAATTCATAAAGATACATATTTCGGAAGTTAAATCCTTATGGGCAGACATCAAATCAGCGTATGACCAATTTATGTCCGATCGAGCTAGCGAAGAACAGAAGATGCAGAGGCCGCCTCGATGCTCGAGGCATTCCAGACGAAATACAATAGTGCCTATATCATTTATTGCGAAAGCTGGGCTCGCCTTACACAGTTGTCTGAGAGCCTTCAATTTCACCTCAATACCCTTTGTCCCGGAGTCCTAATTCTATAATCCATAATGATCACTGTTCAAATTATTCGTTCAATCTGCCTCCATGCGATGCAGAAGTCTTTAACGAAGATTATATATCATGGTCCACGTTCCGAGATATGTTCAGAGTTAAAAGTTCTTCTTAATCTTCCTCTTATTAAGTCCGAGTCAGCGAGTACAATTAAGTCATTGGAACGCGACATAAATTCTTGCATTGCTGAGTTATCTCATTTTTTCCAATTTTTCCTTCTTCAATTTCATCTAAAAGCAAGGTAAGTTTGTGCTTTAGATTCCTAAAGTTAACAATAGTGCATAATTCTCTGTGGTGTTAAAGTGCGTTTTGCCGACGGCAATTGGTGTTTATATTGTTTAAACCGCGCAGTGTTTCACAACTACATTACAAATGTGTGTAGTTTTCTTTTTCAATAACATCACACATTTGTAGTTTTTTAAATTAAAAATTAAAAAATATATTATTTCCATTCTTTAGTTCAATTTATATTATTTTCCTATTAATATTTATTTCAAAGTGTTTAAAAAATATTTAATTTTTTCCTGTTCGCGACAGTGTGTTTGCTTCTATTATTCTTTCCTTTTTTCTTTTTTACCGTGAGATTTTAGTACTAATTCTTTTTATACGTGTTTGTTGGTGTGTTATTTTCCTATTTTCGATAATTACATCTCCTTACTACAGTAGCTGTTGTTGTTACAGATCTCCCTACATTCGTCTCTTTAGAACAATAACTACTCGTTTTCATATAACACACCGCCATGCGTATATTGTAACGTTCAGGGACGTGGGTGGTATTGTAAATTAAATTAAACCCAGTTGGTAAAGGCTTCCACATAGTTATATGTACCGGCTGTACTCAATCGGCCACACACTACGTACAAAAAATTACAAATGGATCACAAAACGATTATATCTATATCAAAAGTTGTTGGTTTGTTAAGGGAAATTGTTGTTGTTGTCGATTCGGATAACTCTAGGTGTTAATAGATACCCTTGTGCCCACCCACGGGTTCCTCTGGGACCTCCATCGGGCCTCCACGTTTATGAGGACCCCCAAATGATTAACAATAGCTGAACCTCCTATTTTACCCCATAGTAAATATTCAGAATATCTTCAGTTCATATACTGATATATTTTCAAGTTAATTCAACATTTAAAATCATTAAGAACGATTAAAAAAAATTAGTTATGCAAGCATACTTTTCGTACTGCTCCTTTAAAGTTCGTTGGGTGGAGCATAGGTCGAAACCAGTGTAAATTGGTCAAAATGCTCTGGCCCGATTGGAATGGAATTTAGTAGCAACGACTGGTCCAGCGAATTGCAGATGCGCCTCCTACTTACTTACTTAGCTGGCTTCTTACAGAACGGTTGTTCGACTAAATATGCATCTCTCTATTGGTACTAAATGCAAATGTTTTCTGTTTTTTACAGGTTGTTCCCTTTTTTCTCAGTTGCTAATAAATTACTTTTGTACTACCAGAAGACATCACAGTTTTTGGTAAAATACCGTTTCAACTTATCCACCGAATTTTGTTCAATAAAATTCATTGTTCATTCCCATTCTAAAAACCCCTTGTTTTTATTTCTTTGTTTTTTATAACTATTCCGTGGAGAAATTATTCCTGCTCAAGAGAATATTCTTTCCTCACTTCGCCAGCAGTTAACCATCCCAGCTTTTGCAGAAAAAATCCAGTTTGGCATTTTCTTTCTTGTCCATTCGTATCGGATATTTGGATAGATGTTCCGAAAATTATCCTACAAATTCCATTTTTTACTTCTTCAATTTCATTTAAAAGCAAGGTAAGTTTGTGCTTTGGATTCCAAATTCTCTGTGGTGTTAAAGTTTTGCCGACGGCAATTGGTTTTTACAACTACATTATAAATTTCTGTAGTTTTCTTTCTAAATAACACCAAACATTAGTAATTTTATTCATTAAAAAAATTTGTGGAATATTCAATTACAATATTTACAAACTATAATTTTCAATCTTTAGTTCAATTTATATTATTTTCCCATTAATATTTATTTCAAAATATTTATATTTATTGTTTAAAAAATATTTAATTGTTTCCTATTCGCAACAGTGTGTTTGCTTCAATTATTCTTTCCTTTTTTACAGCGAGGTTTTGGTACTAATTCTTTTTATACATGTTTGCTGGTGTGTTATTTTCCTATTTTCGATCATTACATCTCCTTACTACAGTAGTTGTTATTGTTACAGATCTCCCTACATTCGTCCCATTAGCACAACTAACTAACTCGTTCTCGTTTTTTCTTGTTGGGCTGTTCGTTTGTTCGGTCATCCAACGACAAGCGTTCATTACGGCATTAGTTGTTGTTATTAGAGATCAAACTGCCGTAGCCTCCTTAGCCGGAGCACTGCTTGTTTTCACACAACACACATTCACACATACATTTATTCTCCTGTTGCTTGATGGCCGCTTTTGGTTTGTTTGTTCGTGCGGTGAGCCAATCACCAGCGTTTTTTACGTTCATATTACGGCCGCTAGGGTGCGCTGTTCATATAAGGAAATTCGTAGAAAACTTTGATTTTTCGAGATGTATCAAACTATTTCTGATTGTTCTTGGACATTTACATATTGTAATCCTGTAATTCGACTGTGATCAAAATACATAGAATCAAAATATTTTCAGTATTATTCTAATTTATTCCAGTTTTTCTTTGGTTTTTCGTAGACATTCAAATGCATTTATTTCCTTCCGTTGATTTATCCATTGTGCATTCCTTTACCACTAGGTGGCGCTGTACAAGGAAGGAAATACAAAGAAAAACTTATTTTTTTAACCACCTTTTAGATATTTTGAACGCATTTGCTTGGGAAATTATCCAGTTTCCTCCCGTTTTCACTGTTCTACTATATTTAGAACAAGAAACTATCTACTAGTTTCTTGTTCTAAATCAATTTTCATTAACTTTTACTGAGCGACAATGTCCTTGGGAGCCTTCATTCGTCAAGCTGATCGTCACCTTCAATGCCGAATTAGTGGGTGGTAATGTTCCCATGGTAATGTTCCCAAGATACATATTTCGGAAGTTAAATCCTTATGGGCAGACATCAAATCAGCGTATAACCAATTTATGTCCGATCAAGCTAGCGAAGAACAGAACGAAGAACTGAAGACGCAGAGGTCGCCTCGAAGCTCGAGACATTCCAGGGCAAATACAATAGTGTCTATATCACTTATTGCGAGTGCTTGGCTCGCCTTACACACTTCTCTGAGGATTTCCAAAGGCATACAGTTACTAAAGAGCCTTCTGTTTTACCTCCGAACCCTTCGTCCCAGAGTCCTAATTCGATAATCCATAATGATCACGGTTCAAATTATTTGTTCAACGATATCGTCGTTAGAAGTTTGGATCCAATATTTGTTTTCCTTTGTTCAAATCGTCTTCCTGACTCAACTCTGAAGCTTTGGGAACAAGGTTTGGCAGACAAGACTGCTATTCCAAAGTTGGGCGACTTTGGCATTTTCATTCTGGTTTCTTGGTACCGGATATTTGGCTAGCTGTTCCGAAAATTATTCTATAAATTCCATTTGTACTTCTTCAATTTCATCTAAAAGCAAGGTAATTTTGTGCTTTAGATTTCTAAAGCTAACAATAGTGCATAATTCTCTGTGGTGTTAAAGTGCGTTTTGCCGACGGCAATTGGTTTTTAATGTTTTAAAGCGCGCAGTGTTTTACAACTACATTATAACTTTCTGTAGTTTTCTTTTTCAATAACATCACACATTTGTAATATATATTATTTTCCTATTAATATTTATTTCACAGTGTTTAAAAAATTTTTAATTTGTTCCTATTCGCGACAGTGTGTTTGCTTCTATTATTCTTTCCGTTTTTCTTTTTTACCTTGAGATTTTAATACTAATTCTTTTTATACGTGTTTGTTGGTGTGTTATTTACCTATTTTCGATAATTACATCTCATTACTACAGTAGTTGTTGTTGTTACAGATCTCCCTACATTCGTCTCTGTAGAGCAATAACTACTCGTTCTCATATAACACACCGCCATACGCATATTCTTTTATTTTTTCTTGTTGGGCTGTTCGTTTGTTCGGTCATCCAACGACCAGCGTTAATTACGGCAGTCGTTGTTATTGTTAGCGATCTAACTGTCGTAGCCGCCTTAGCCGGAGCACTGTACATTTATTCTCCTGTTGCTTGGTGGCCGTTGTTGCTTTGTTTGTTCGTGTGGTCAGCCAACCACCAGCGTTCTCTTACGTGTGTTTTCACTCAACAGTAATGAAGGTATTCTCTTTACATGTACGTGCACCCTACCGTCGTTCCTTTTTTATGTTGGAACTGTAACCTGTTTTTCTTTGGTTTTTCTTAGACATTCACCAACTGCATTTATTTCCTTACGTTGTTTTATCCATTGTGAATTCCTTTACCACTAGGTGGCGCTGTACAAAGAAGAAAATACAAAGAAAAACGTATTTTCTCGACCAATTTTTAGATATTTTGAACGCATTAGCTTGGGAAATTATCCTATTTCCTCCCGTTCTCACTGTTCTTCGTTTATTAATTTTCATTAACATTTACTGAGGGATAATGTCCGTGGAGTCTTCATTCGTCAAGCTGATCGTGCGGTCACCTTCAATGCCGAAGTAGTCGGTGGAAATGTTCCCATGACGTCTGCCCATTTTATAAAAATACATATTTGGGAAGTTAAATCCTTATGGGTAGACATCAAATCAGCGTATGTCCGATCGAGCTTGCGAAGAACAGAACGAAGAACTGAAGATGCAGAGGCCAAATCGAAGCTCGAGACATTCCTGGCCAAATACAATAGTCCATAAATCACCTATTGCGAGTGCTTGGCTCGCCTTACACAGTTGTCTGAGGATATCCGAAAGCAAACAGGTCATAAAGAGCCTTTTGTTTCACCTGAACTCTTCGTCCAGAGTCCTAATTCTATAATCCATAATGATCACGGTTAAAATTATTCGTTCAATCTGGCTCCATGCGATGCAGAAGTCTTTAACTGGGATTATATGCCATGGCCCACGTTCCGAGATATGTTGACAGCCGTGTACATAAAAAATCTAGGCTCAGTCCAGTCGAACGATTGCTTCATTTGACTCAGAAGACTAAAAGCGAAGCTAGAGATATTGTTCAACATTCACCTTTGACAAATCAAGGTTTTCAACTGGCTGGAAAAGGTTTTTGCGATCGTTTCGAAAGTAAGCGAATTCTTGTTATTGTTTAGTTCAATTTACTAGTTTCTTGTTCTAAATCAATTTGCTTTACCTTTTACAGAGCGTCACTTTCAAAGGCGATGTAGTCGGTGGTAATGTTCCCATGACGTCAGCCCAATTCATAAAGATACATATTTCGGAAGTTAAATCCTTATGGGCAGACATCAAATCAGCGTATGACCAATTTATGTCCGATCGAGCTAGCGAAGAAGAGAGGATGCAGAGGCCGCCTCGAAGCTCGAGGCATTCCAGACGAAATACAATAGTGCCTATATCATTTATTGCGAGTGGTGGGCTCGCCTTACACAGTTGTCTGAGAGCCTTCAATTTCACCTCAATACCCTTTGTCCCGGAGTCCTAATTCTATAATCCATAATGATCACTGTTCAAATTATTCGTTCAATCTGCCTCCATGCGATGCAGAAGTCTTTAACGAAGATTATATATCATGGTCCACGTTCCGAGATATGTTCAGAGTTAAAAGTTCTTCTTAATCTTCCTCTTATTAAGTCCGAGTCAGCGAGTGCACTTAAGTCATTGGAACGCGACATAAATCCTTGCATTGCTTCGTTATCTCTGTACGATATCGACGTTAGAAGTTGGGATCCAATATTTGTTTTCCTTTGTTCAAATCGTCTTCCTGACTCCACTCTGACGCTTTGGGAAAAAGGTTTGGCTGACAAGACTGCTATTCCAAAGTAGGGTGACCTTGGCATTTTCATTCTGGTCCATTCGTACCGAATATTTGGATAGCTGTTCCGAAAATTATCCTACAAATTCCATTTTTCCCTTCTTCAATTTCATCTAAAAGCAAGGTAAGTTTGTGCTTTAGATTCCTAAAGTTAACAATAGTGCATAATTCTCTGTGGTGTTAAAGTGCGTTTTGGCGACGGCAATTGGTTTTTGTGTTGTTTAAACCGCGCAGTGTTTCACAACTACATTATAAATTTGTGTAGTTTTCTTTTTCAATAACATCACACATTTGTAGTTTTTTAAATTAAAAATTAAAAAATATATTATTTCCATTCTTTAGTTCAATTTATATTATTTTCCTATTAATATTTATTTCAAAGTGTTTAAAAAATATTTAATTTTTTCCTATTCGTGACAGTGTGCATGCTTCTATTATTCATTCCTTTTTTCTTTTTTACCGTGAGATTTTAGTACTAATTCTTTTTATACGTGTTTGTTGGTGTGTTATTTTCCTATTTTCGATAATTACATCTCCTTACTACAGTAGCTGTTGTTACAGATCTCCCTACATTCGTCTCTTTAGAACAATAACTACTCGTTTTCATATAACACACCGCCA